>NC_046154.1:41155413-41341388 GCF_011064425.1 Rattus rattus | reverse complement strand
TAACAATCTGTCTTCCTAAGTCAGGTCCTGATGCTGTGTTCTGGGCTAATTTAAAACTCTATCTCTCACCACCATTACCACAACACTACCTCGATTGTGAGGGTCGATTCATCCTGTCTGAATTCCTGCTGAAGCTTTTCAAAAGGCAAGATTCAGACAGAAGAGAGAGTGAGCAAATAACATAGAGACATAAGATTTTGTCAGCCAAATGGCTGACCAGCGGGTTAATTCCTATGTCTTTGTAATAACAGGTCTGGATGTACAAGGATAATCTGCGATTCTGAGTGATTTCTGTACAGAATGACTGACTCCATCCCTAGGCAGTCTTCATGTGTCATGGAGTCTGGTGCCCCATGTTCTCCTGTTGTCCTGGATATTTCTTATGGAATTTTTCAGAAAGCCTCAGTCTCACAACCTTAATTTTTGCAATGGGAACTCCCTTGTTCCTGGCAACAAGGAAACTCAGCCACTGGGCATTATAGAATTGTAAATCATGTATTTATATCTCAAAAGAAGAATTTCTCTAATTCTTCACTATAAGCAGACAGTTAGTGGGCTCAGGTGAGTAAAACTCAACATGAACATGGGTGTCGGGTCTGTACTCAAATTAGCTAATACCTTCTTGTTCCCAAGTCTGGGCCTGAGGGTGGTGAAGGTTAGACCACAGACCTGTACTCAAACCCAAACGACAAAGCACAAGATTAAGGAGGAGGTTGAGATGCAAGGAGTAAAAGGGGCTCAGGTGCAATTAACCCTTAATTTCAATGGTCCGTAATCTGTGACATTGACAGCAGATTCTGTGGCATTCCACTTTCAGGCCTGGGTGTAAGGCCATCCACCTTCATGGCCATCGGAGTAGAGAACCACTGTGGGGTCCTTTCTGGGCCTGTCCCAGTGCCCCTTTGAGTGACTTTTTGGCACAGCTATCATTGGGCTCCAGTAAGGTGAAATGTGGCAGAATTGGACATATGCTGGGTCTCTTGGATAGTCTGATGAACAGCCTTGATGGGGACTGGAGGGACTTGAGGAAGAAATGGTTAGAGTTTTGCCACCTGCTGGTCTCTAATCCTGGGAAGCAATGAGCAAGGTCTTCCTAACATAACCTCAGAGTGGGCAAATCCCTCCCAAGGTGGGTTTCAGCACACCCCAAGGAAAACAAAGGAAGGCGGTCTAGCCACTCTTTGATGCTCTCTTGTGTCAGCTTTGTTACAGTTCCTTTTTATGTTTAGTTGATTTCTATTACCTGCCATGAACTCTTTATGCACAGTGAAGTTTTCAGTCTATGTCTAAATTAATTGAGCAGTTTTGCTATGGAACCTTGGCCATTGTAGGACTCCACTGCTAGGGAGAGGATAAAGAAGGAGGAGCTTCGAAGCTACTGTATGAGTAATTTCAGTCTCGGTGCAGAATGCTTCTACCCTCCTGGAGAATGCATCTATAACAGCTACCAAGTCCACTTAGCCTTTCCGCACACGCTGATCTCCATGAGGTCTGTTTTTCCAGGGATTGAGAGCGTGTTGGTCTCTCATTCACACCCCTTCCTGGGTAAGGGCTCTCTGTTAAAACTTTGCTTGAGCAGAAACCTGATGTCTGGCTGAGACATCCCACATTAGACATCCAGACTTGTTATAGCACGTTAGTTTGAGCAACTCAAAAAGTTTGATGGACCCCAGAAGAGTAGTCTGGTCAATGTCAATTACTAAGGTCCTGCCATTTGTTTCTGGGAGAGATTTGTGTCTCTAGTGTCCTCCATCAACCTGTAGGTCTGTGCTGTGTGTTTCTTCTTCAATATGGAGTCTCATTAAGCACCAGTTAGGGGTGTCTCATCAATTATCATTGGGTCCCAGTGATCTCAGGGTGAATTTTTGGTCAGCCAGGTCAGGGGTCCCAGGAATGGAGGACAGCAATTTGTATGGGAAGCTAAATAGTCCCTTGGAGGGATGAGATTTTTCTTTCTTTTTCCTTTTCCATGTCCTTTCCCACAGTAGTTGAGAAGCCCCGTCTTCCTATAGATCATACTGAGGACATGGGTGTAGTAAATGCATAACAACTGTCCCTGCATAGGGTGGTGGGCTTTCCTTTCATCATCTGAGAACCTGAGTCAGATTCATCAATACTGTCCTCCTTGCTGAAGCACCTGGCTTGAGTCTAATCATAGTTTCCACATCCTGGGTTTCATCTTTTATCTTGTGACAGTTGTGGATGAGCACCCGAGGGCAGGAGGGCAGTAGAATTGATGACAGTGAGTTTTTCAAACCAGATTCATGGGTGGCCCAGGAACGGGGCCTGATACTGGGTCACACAAGCATTAAACAGCCAGTGTTCTGGTTGTCTAGGAGGAGAGCCTCAACTGTGTTTAGGGTGCTGTTTGTGAGTATAAGTTCCTGACCTAGAGCTACCTTGGTTTTTGTTTTTGTGGTTCATTACCCCAACAGTATCAGTCACAGCTCTAGTCAGGTGGGTCTGAACCTGGCTCCATGGTCCAATCAATTGGGTGGGTGTTTGATCACTGGGCTTGTCCATGTCCCCCGTGATTGGGAAAAAACTCTTTCCTGTTATGTTTCATGAATAATCAGATGAAAAGATTGAGAGACATCTGGAAGAGCCAGGGCTAGAGCCCAAGTCAGAGTTGTTTTTCAATCTTCAAATGCCTTTTCTTTCAGTCTCAGTCCAGATTAGCAGCTCAGTGTGACCCTTTCTGCTGGTTTAGAGGTCGTGCAATTTTCCAAACATGACTCCTAGGACATGGATATGAGTCAATGGAAAGTCTTGTCAGCCAGCCTGCAACTGCACTGGGTACTCAGTGGGGTAGAATGCATCCTTTCTCCAGATGAGATTTAAAGAACAAACCGTATTCTGCGTTGAAACATTTGAGATTCTAAAAACAGTCATCTAGGAACACAACTGTAGAAGCCAACAAGAGGGTTAGAACATTTAAAGATGTCCTAGAAATTATGGATGTTATGGATTAGGCATTTGTTTTCCTGGCAGCAGGTGGTGCTCTCTCTATGCTAAGATGCATGGCCTGAATGGCAAGCATCATGGAGACAGTTGTGCTAAGGTCTGTGGCCCTGTTACAGAAACAAGCCTGGATTGTTTTGCCCCAAACCCTGTTATCCCGATGCTGCATTGCAGACACTCTAATTATGATGGTGACAAAGCGGGGACAACCAGGATCAGTCCAAGACCATCAGAGAACTGTCCTGAACTAGCCACAAGCTAATCCCTTTCATAGATGGTGTTCCCAGGCTGTCTGTCTTCCCTCTTGTCTTCTCACCATGCATGCTCAAGATCTCTTCCCCTCATTGCCTGTCTGCCTCAGACTGTCTCCATTCTTGTTTGTGGCTCTGTATCTCCTTCTTTTCAGGAGTAATGAGAGATGTCCTCCTTGCTGCTTCATTTGGCTTCTGTGAGGAAAACAAATCCTTGAGATTGTACTGTTTTGCCCCTCCCTTAAATCTGTGCAGAGAATCCAAGGCTGTTGTCCTGGGTAGTCTTGTTTAATCCTGATTGCATGACCTTGGGTAATGGGATTGTATAGATGTTAACCTTGAAAACATATTCATAATCTAGTATATTATTCCATGCTTTGAGGAGAGTAGTTAAATAATGCCATCGTGGTTATGTATTGGGAAGCAGTTGCAGGCAGATCTCTGTAAGGCTCAAAATGAGTCTTACTTACATGGAAACCCTCCAAATGAGAAAGGACAGTGGAGTTTGCTGCAAATGCAAGAGTTTTATTTGCCAGCACGTTAGGGGTCAGCTTTTTATCAATCCCTCATGGCGAGTGATTAGCGGGACACCCTGAATCTCTACTACAAGCAGTTTTTATACTTTTTAGGGGTACAGGATACATCAGCAAGGTTACAGTTTAAACTTCTTGGCTAAGCATATTGACCTTTGAATCTATTGGCTAGCAAGCATATGACATTCCTTTGAACTCTTATCTGGCACCAAGAGAGTCAGGTGACTGTCAGTACATTCTGTGTTTGTTAAGAAGTTCCCTGTTCCTCTTGAGACCTCTGGGTGGAGAAAGGAACTTGTCCTAGCCTTGACTTGAGGCAGGAAGCTGCTCCTTGTCCTAATCTTGACCTGAGGCAGTGGGTGTAAGTCTTTCAAACCCGTAGGGTACTTCACATGAAACCTATAATGTACCAACTATCTATCAACCCATGCCTCTTATGAGCTCTTATAATTCAGTAAGAACTAGGATCCTTGAGGCCTAATTCCAGGGCTTCTGCATTGAGTGAGAGTTAGTTAGGATGCTCAAATGCTGCTCTGGGCAACTGTAGAATTAGGCATCAGTGGTCTGCTACTCTATTAAAGACCTTGAGTGGAAAATACATTCAAAGTACCACAAATAAATGAGTAAATGAGACTATACACTGGACTCAACCCATATCTTTAAGAGAGAAAAAGCATTTGTGCTGCTCATAGACTAACTGGAGTAAAACCAAACTCTCAGCAGCCAAGGCACGAAAGGAAACTGAGACCTTCCCCAACCCACCATCCCGGTCACACCCTTTAAGCAGGAGCCTCCCTCCACTTGTTGGGGACCCCATGAAAACCAAGCTACAGGTACGTCACATCTTGGCTTGGGTGTGGAGCAGGTCCAGCCAATGTCTGCTCTCTGGTTGTTTCATTCAATCCTTACCTTTTACAGTCAGTTGCAACATGGACCCCCAACATCTACATGGCCTTCAGCATCAGCAGGGACCACAGACCTCCGCATGGCCCAGACCTTTTCTTTAGGAACTACTTCAGGGGTGAATCAATGTGAAAGCCACCTCTCACCGAAGAATGACCATATGTTTTGTGCAATTTTGCTCTACCCACCTTTGCTCTGGGAATGGGCCATGATACCAACCTGCACCCAGCTTCCCTTGAATCCCACAATAGAAGACAAACACACACAGAGTGGTTCATTTACACCTTGTCTTCATGCAGAATTGCTGGGCACCACCTAACTCCCATCTGGAAAACTCACGCTTATCAGTGCTTTGAGCTCTCCTCCTCCCACCTTCCCTAACTGAGTTGGTCAATTGAATCTAGTTCCTGCCAGACATTTCTGACCACCCACCTAGAGGAGAACCTAGCCCACTGCTTCTCCTGAGACCTCACACATCTACCTGGGTACACACTGTAGAGCATGGGGACACCCCATCTTTGCTTCCTGGTGTCCCTTTTCCTCCCAGGAACCAGAAGTTCCATCTGTACATTCAGACCAGCAATTGGCCTGTGGCTTTTTGATTGACAGATCAAGAATCAAATGGGGAATAGGTCCTTAACAAAAGAACAGCCCCACATGCCCAAATTCTTTAGGAACTCCATGTAGATGGAGATGTTCTCCCTGGGGTATAACAATCAAGACAGGCCCATCCATGGACAGATGAGGGTCAAAGCCATGAGAAAGATGGCATCATGGGTAGATACTAGCCAGACAATGAATTTGGCAAAAGAAACAATACCAAGTGTGACTCTCTGATGACCACATTATACCTGTATACATGGAGACATGCTAATGAGAATTAAGAAAGGCTCAAAGTAGCAGTGTTCATTCCCAGACACTGAATTGAAGCATAAATGAATAGTAAACCTAATAGTGCTCAATGAATAGCTAACCATACTTCTAATGTATAGAGCATCTTACCTGATCCTAACTCTTGGTCTCTAGCCAGGCTGGCAGCCAGCAGGCCTCAAGTGTATGAAGTATCCTAACAGGGCTGGGATAATGAGAAGAGAGAAGACCATGGCCGCCTCTTTCCATGGTTGCTAGGGTCTGAACTCTAGTTCTGCTGGCAGGGCAATCAGTTTTAACCACTGAGCCATCGCTTATCATTTCCCAGCATGGAAGGTCATTCTTTTGAATGCAAAAAGTAATTCATACAAGCTGTCTTAGAAGAATGCTCATGAGTCTGTGTGGTCTGGGCACACGGTTTCAATCTCCAGCATTAGGAAAGCAGATGCAAGTGGATCTCTATGAGTTCAAGGCCAGCCTGCTCTACAGAATATGATTCATGACTGTCCTGGGTAAACAAAGACACCCTGCAAACCCCCCCCCATGCCCCACAAAGAGAGAGAGAGAGAGAGAGAGAGAGAGAGAGAGAGAGAGAGAGAGAGAGAGAGAGAGAGGGGAGGCCTCGAAGGATGGCTCAGTGTGTACACAGCCCTGCAAGTCCTTCCCCTTGATGAACATGGGGGAAATAGAGGACTGACCTCGTGACCTTAAACTCAGAGATCCTCTGTCTCCTCAGAGCTGATAAAGGCTGACACACCTGGTCTTCAGGAAGGAATTTATATGAAGCTAAGCCCTGGCACAGTGCCTGTCACAGGAAGTCACAGACATGTGAATATAAGGATGTCCAGAGACTCTGTGTAATCTTCAGTCAGTGGCAACTGTTTTACAACTGTGCACATCCTTACAGACTGAAGGGTTCAGCCCTGGCTGTAATTATGAGGAACCCCCTTTTTAAAGCAAGTTTTCTCATTTATTTATTTATTTATTTATTTATTTATTTAATTTTATATTCCAGATTTTATTCCCCACCTGGTCCACCCCCGATTGTTCCACATCCCACACTTCCCCCCTATTCTGGAACTACACAGGAGCAGTCTTGAAAAGGATGTCGCCATCCCACCCACCCAACAAGGCCTCTAAACTTCCTTGGGCCTCCAGTCTCTTGAGGGTTAGGTGCATCTTCTCTGACTGACCCCAGACCGGGTGTCCTCTGCTGTCTATGTGTTGGAGGCCTCAGCTCAGATGGTGGATGCTGACTAATTGGTGATCCAGTGTCTAAGAGATCTCAAGGGTCCGATTCATTGAGATGCTGGTCCTCCTCCGGGGTTGCCCTCCTCCTTAGCTTCTTCCAGTTTTTCTCTAATTCAGTCAGAGGTGTCAGCAGCTTCTGTTCCTTGGTCGGGGGCACATATCTGCATCTGATCCTCTCAGATTCGCTTTGGGTCTTTTGGAGGTCAGTCCTGGTAGGTCCCTTTTTGTGACCACAACCTAATGGCATAATGCTTCAGAAATGGGTTCAGGTCTTGGGGCCTCTCATTGAACTGGATCCCACTTTGGGCCTGTTACTCGATCTTCTTTTCCTCAGTCTCTTCACAATTTCCATCCCTGCATTTCTTTCAGACACGAAGAATTATGGGTCAGAGCATGGGCTGTGGGATAGCAACCCCATCCCTCACTTGAAGGCCTTTCTCTCTGCTGGAGTTGTGTTCAATAATTTCCCTCTCTGGACTGTAGGCCCTTTCATCTAGGGTTCCTTGCCTTTGAGTCCTGAGAGTCTCCAAATTCCCAGGTCACTAGTACATTCTAGATAGTCTTCCAAACCTCCTTCCTCCCGAGGTTGCCTGTTTGTTTGCTTATTTTAAAAAAACATTGATTTATTGTATTTATATAAGCACACTGTAGCTGTCTTCACACACACCTGAAGAGGGCATCACATTCTATTACAGAGGTTGTGAGCCATGTAATGGAGTTGTTTGGAAGTGAACTCAGGAACTCTGGAGGAACACTTCAGGCTCTCAACCACTGAGCCATCACTACAGCCATTGAGGGTTTTTTTTTACTGCCCCTTTAGTTGATGTGATTGTCCATTGCTCATGTGGAAAATTTGACACTTGAAGTGCCGATCCCCAATGTGCTTTCTCACATGTCGGTCAAGCTCATCTGAGCAAGAGACCATCCATTTGATCTGGAACATTTGTAGGGCTTCTCCCCTGGATAAGAGAGAAAGAGATGCTTGTTACACTCAGGGGAAGAAGGGACAGCATCCTGACAGTGATGGAGCACAAGGTTCAACAAGGTGGATGGAGAGGGCACTGAGGTATGCAAAGGAGTAGCTGGACAGGAAGAGGAGTGGGACAGCTGAGGAGAACATGGAGAGACAGGGAGAAAGATGGAACTGGAAAAGAGGGGGTAAGGAAAGGCTGACTAAGAAAGGCAATGAAGGAGTGAGTAAGAAGGAAGAGGATCCAAGGAGAGAATCCCAACACAGAGAGAGTTGAGAGCCTGAAATGGACATAAGTCAATAGTTCTAGGTCCCTGGTGACTCAGGTGGCAGCATTTCTTGAACCTGGGTGTTCAAGAACAGTGTGGACAACATGGTGAGAACTCATCTCTGGGAGGGGGAGACCAGGGACCTCTACAAGGGAACGAGCTAGTATTCCACTTATCCCATCAGGCAATGCAAAGACATCACAGAAGGCTGTAGCACAGCGCACACTACCCTACAGCCTGGAGTATCAAGAAAACCTCACTACCCAATTTCAAACTTGCCAGCCTTCCCCAGGGCATCCTCAGGGGCAGAGCTCCAGGATGTGGCAATAATCTAAAATAATGGCCAACCTTATACAGGGCTGGTCTGTGGTCACTTATCCCCCAAACCCCATATCCAGACAGATCCTCACTCAGCAGTGTGTTTGCGAATATGGCCTGTGAGGTGAGAAGACTTTGAAAAAGAATGTCCGGGGCTGGAGAGATGGCTCAGCAGCTAAGAGCACCCGACTACTCTTCCAGAGGTCCTGAGTTCAATTCCCAGTAACCACATGGTGGACTTTGAAAAAATGTCCACAGTAATATAATAAATGAATAAATGTGGCACTTCCCTATGAATTGGGTTGGGTTCCTGAGGTCATTCTTCCTATGTGGGAGATTTTCTGGTACCACAGGGAAGCTTTGACCATGTACCATGTGGGAGATTGAAAAGTCTAAGACTGTGTTTCATAGGGCATCTGACTACTAACAAGGGACATCATCCATCCTGAATTACCAGTCTGGTCACCATTGGGGGTTGTTGTGTGGCCCCCATAGAAGGTTGGATTACCATCCGAGGATGTCATATGGTATCCCTAGAAGGTCTGTTCAAAATTGGGGATTGTTTCTGAATTCCACAGAGAGTCTGAAAACCAATTATCTGAGCCCAGGTGTAAGATACCTGAGTGCTGGGATTCATTGGCTGACCCTCATAGAAGGTATGGTCACTGAAGTGGGTTGTTTGATCCCCATGGAGAATTGGGTTACCATCAGAGGGTTTGCCTGCTTTCCACAGAATGTCGGCTCTTCAATGGCCGTGGTCTTCTCACTTCTATGGAGAGCCTGGATAGTGTCAAAGGGCATTGTTGGACCCACACAGAGAGTCTTGTTAGAATCACTGTACAAGTTCTAAGACCCATAGAGAGACTGCTTAGAATCAAAAGGTATTGTCTGACCCCCATAGAGAATCTGGTTAGTATCAGAAGGCATTGTGTGACCCCCATCAAGAGTTTGTTTGAGTCATGGGGCATTGTCTGACCACCATAGAGAGTCTGGTTAAAAACATGGACCATTGCTTGACCCCCAGAAGTTCTGGTTATTATCAAAAGGAATTGCCTGGATCCCAGAGTGAATTTGGTTAGAATCATGGGTCATTGTTTGATCCCCATAGAGAGCCTTGTTAGAATCATGGGGCATTGTTTGACCCCTATAGAGTATCTCTTCATTGCCACAGGCATTGTTTGACCCCCATAGAGAATCTGGTTAGTATCAAATGGCATTGTCTGACCCTCATAGAGAGTCTGGTATCCATTGGGAACAGTCATTTGACTATTATAGTAGGTCTGATTAGCACTGACAATTTTCATGTTATCTTTGTAGACATTCTGGTCACTCTAGGTTTTCCCCTGATTTCTATAGATTGTCTGGTCACCAATGGCAGTAGTCACCTGAATTCTATTGACATTCTGCTCACTATTGAAGGTCATCTTCTGATGCCCATGGTAAGTCTGATCAGCATTCGAAGTCACCATCTGACCCCCAGTAATGACTGAACATTTTTCCAATGAGGAATGGTCACCACTGAGGCTCACCACAGGGCCCTCTTTAAGAGTTGCTAGGTGATTATCACAAAGGGTGTTTATCTGGCTGTCTTCAATAGGGACTGTCACCTTGGTTCCAGTGGCTGCTGTGTTCTGGTATGCAGTGGGTAAGGACTTGGTGTTATCCTGACATAGGTCAGCTGGGCGCTTGCTGTGGATAGCATGAGGTCGACAGGCACAGCTTGTTGGTTTACAGGAAGAGCCTTAGCTGGCTCTGCGGGGTAGGTGTGCTAGGCCTTTTCTAGGGAGAGTCACTGGGACTGCCTGGGGAATAGGAGAGTATACACAGGTCATCACAGAGGAACTGCAGGAAGTCTTGACTCTGGGCTGCCTTGC
Organism: Rattus rattus; assembly: GCF_011064425.1. NCBI lineage: Eukaryota > Metazoa > Chordata > Mammalia > Rodentia > Muridae > Rattus > Rattus rattus. The sequence continues at coordinate 41,331,188 of NC_046154.1, read as the reverse complement.
ATGGCCGTCCTGTACAGGGGCTCAGAGAGGCTGGAAGGAAGAACTGAAGCTAAGCTCGAGCTCTGCCCTGTCCTGCCACGGCAGGAAGACTTGGAGAAACTCAAGAGCCTCAGATGTTTGGAGGATGGAGGTAAACTGTTGTGGAACTGGATTTTCAGTTTTAAGAACCTAGGAAGAAAAATCAGAAGGCCAATCCAGAGAACCTTAATTCCTAGTCTTCCCTCTGCCTTCTCCCAAATGCCAAACTAAACCATTCACTATCTTCTCTTACTCAAAAGCACCTTTTAGATATTTTAGTAGAGAAATTGTTATAAGAGTAATTCAAGTTTTCGTGGAATTGTATAACATTTTACCCCATGACACCAGGACACAGGAGTCATGGCTGTCCCTATTTTAAGGAGAAAGCAGATCCATAGGAAGTGCACTCTACTATAAAGCTACAAATACATGGAAAGACTGGAAACACAAAACAAAGAGCTAACATGATTTACAATGGGTGGGAGGGTTCTAGGAGTAAAATAAACTGAAAGATGGTGAGGTGCCCGGGTCCATCCTTGTCACAGGATCGGGGTTCTCAACTGGAAGCAGGGATCTCTGGAAGCCGCATGATAAATACACACAGACTGGTTTTTGGGTACAAACTGACAGCCAATTTCAAGGCTAAAGTCTCTCTCTCTCTCTCTCTCTCTCTCTCTCTCTCTCTCTCTCTCTCTCTCTCTCTTTCAACTTGAGAGTACACTAACTGCATTCTCTTGCGCACTCTGCTTTTTTATTATGGTTTTCTTCTCGACTCCCACACTCATGCACACCTCTGTTCATCACCCTTTCATTCTCACACACACCCTTCATCCACACCTCACATTCTCTCCTCACATCTTCTTCTCATGCTCTCTCTCTCTCGCTCTCACATTTGTTCTCAGACTCTCTCATTCGCTCCCTCATGCCCTCTCTCATTCACTCTTCACTCAGTCTTCACATGCTCTTCTCATGCTCTCTCACTCGCTCTCACATTTTTTCTCACATTCGCTCTCTCAGTTACTCTCTTGTTCACTCCCTCCTGCCCTCTCTCATTCATTCTTTATATGCTCTCATTTCTCTTCACGTGTTCTGTAGCCTTTCTCTTGCCCCAGCCTTTTATTGATAATCCAAAAGCAGGTAGAAAAATACATTGTATAATCATTGCCAAATCAAATTGAAAAGAAAACCTACATCCCACAAAGAACTAAGAATTACAATTGTTCCCCAAAGTTTCAGGGTTCCCCTATTCCCAGGCCTGTTGCCAAAATAATAATAATTGTAAACTTATCATTATTTAAACTTTAACTTTGAACTTATTATACTTCAGAGCTCAGAGCTCCGAGGTCAGCTACTTGCATTTTCTTGTGAAGCTCTAATGATAAATGACATGGGCAAAGCTGCCAGGCAGTGGCCAGAGAGAATCAAGTTAACCCTTAGCTCAGTGCTTCCTCTAGCTTTCTGTTCCTTACACACAATGACTCTTGTAAGAGTCCCAGCATTTTGACTTCGTTTACTAGTATATAATTTTACATATTCTATACTTCCTTGCCCAAGGAACCACTCTCAAATGTTATATAAAACTTAATTCCTAAATTCAAAAACTTTTTCCTTTCTTAGGGTCCCAGTGTTGTCTCTAATTCATTTTTTTTCACGATTGAAACTGTTTTCATGTTGTTGCAACTAAAAAATGCAACAATCATCAGCTTGTGAAAGACCGAAATTTCCAAGTCATTTTAATTATTCCTTCATACCTATTTTCCAAAATAAAGGCAGAGTCGTTTAAATCCTCCATGTCCTGATTGTACTATGCTCCTACCTTTGTTTTTAAAATTTTTTTATTAGATATATTCCTTTACTTACATTTCAAATGTTATTCTCTTTCCTTGTTTTCTGTCCATAAGCCCCCATTCCATCCCTTCCCCCATACCGGTATTCCCACGTCCATCCCCTTGACTGTCCCCCCCATATTCCCCTGCACTGGCGGTCCAACCTCGGCAGGACCAAGGGTTCCCCTTCCACTGGTGCCCCAACAAGGCTATTCTCTGGTACATATGCAGTTGGAGCCCTGGGTCAGTCCATGTATAGTCTTTGAGTAGTGGCTTAGTCCCTGGAAGCTCTGGTTGGTTGGCATTGTTGTTCGTATGGGGTCTCAAGCCTCTTCAGCTCTTTCAGTCCTTTCTCTGATTCCTTCAATGGGCGTCCCGTTCTCAGTTCAGTGGTTTAATGACGGCATTCGCCTATGTATTTGCTGTATTCTGGCTGTGTCTCTCAGGAGAGATCTACATCTGGTTCCTGTCAACCTGCATTCCTTTGTTTCATCCATCTTATCTAGTGTGGTGGCTGTATATGTATGGGCCACATGTAGGGCAGGTTCTGAGTGGGCGTTCCTTGAGCCTTTGATCTAAACATTGCCTCCCTATTCCCTGCCAAGGGTATTCTTGTTCCCCTATTAAAGAAGAAGTGAAGCATCCACATTTTGGTCATCCTTCTTGAGTTTCATGTGTTCTGTGCATCTAGGGTAATTTGAACATTTGACCTAATATCCACTTATCAATGAGTACATAAAATGTGTGTTTTTGTATGATTGAGTTACCTCACTCAGGATCATATTTTCCAGTTCCATCCATTTGCCTATGAATTTCATAAAGTCATTGTTTTTGATAGCGGAGTAATATTCCATTGTGTAGATGTACATCATTTTCTGTATCCATTCCTCTGTTGAAGGGCATCTGGGTTCTTTCCAGCTTCTGGCTATTATAAATAAGGCTTCTATGAGCATAGTGGAGCACGTGTCTTTGTTATATGTTGGGGCATCTTTTGGGTATATGCCCAAGAGAGGTATAGCTGGATCCTCAGGCAGTTCAATGTCCAATTTTCTGACTAACCTCCAGACTGATTTCCAGAATGGTTGTACCAGTCTGCAATCCCAACAACAATGGAGAAGTTTTCCTCTTCTCCACATCCTCGCCAGCATTTGTTGTTGCCTGAGTTTTTGATCTTAGCCATTCTCACTGGTGTGAGGTGAAATCTCAGGGTTGTTTTGATTTGCATTTCCCTTATGACTAAAGATGTTGAACATTTCTTTAGGTGTTTCTCAGCCATTCGGCATTCCTCAGCTGTGAATTCCTTGTTTAGTTCTGAAACCCCATTTTTAATAGGGTTATTTGACTCCCTGGTTGTCTAACTTCTTGAGTTGTAATTTTGGATAACAATGGAGGAAAGATCTTTTCCTCTGTTGGTCCACATCCTCACCAGCATCCTTTTGTTGTCACCTGAGTTTTTTTTTTTTATTTAATTCCTTTTTTTGAATTTTCAGTTGAAGGGTGTTGAATTTATACAAATCCTCCTAGATCTTAACCCTTTTATGGTTCTGGATCTTTTTTTTTTAAACTTAGTGGATTTCTTGGATTTACAGTCCATCCCTGATCTCTGGGGTTCCTGCAGATGTATGTTTGTTTTGATGTGCTCAGATTCCTGTTTGCAGAGGCCCCATTTTATTGAGTTTTTTGGGCCATGGATGTTCAAAGGTGGGCAATTGGTCTAAAGTTCTCTCCTGCCCTGCAGTCTTTGTGTGGTTTAGGTCTAAGGCAATGAACTCTCTCTCCCACAGGGTTTGTTTCAGGGAAGTTTTGGACATCCTTGGATATTTTCTTCTAAGAAGGTCCTTTTAAGAACAGTGGGACCATCTGCATTTTGGACTCTTTTTGGTTGGGTCTGAGGATTTTTTTGATAATTCTTCTTTTAGGAGTTATATCCATTTTTCAATGGTTTATCTGTTCCCATGTTTAACTTTTACCTGACTGTCTAGGAAATTGTCCATTTCCTCAGGATTTTTCATTTTTCTAGTTCATTCCATTTGCCTGATGATATTTTGAAGTTTCATTGTTTTTGTTATGTCTCCCTTAGTCATTTCTATTTTGTTAGATGTACCACATTTTTGTGTCCTCTTCCTCTGCTGGAGGACATCTATTGGGTTTTTCAAAGAACCAGCTTTTGGTTCTATTATAAATAATAGTCCTTTTTTTGTTTGAACATAGTTGACCAGCTCTGAGTTTGATTGTTTTGTTATAAGTTGTGTTTGTGTCTTTTGTTATATGCATTTAGAGTGCTGTCATAGCTGCTGTTGTATGTTCTCCTGTTTCACAATGTTCAGGCATTTTCAGAGCTAACCTCCAGACTGATTTCCTCTTAGAGTTTTCATTGTGTCCCATAAGTTTGGGTAATCCCACCAACAATGGAGGAAATCTTTTTTCTTTCTTTGTCCACATCCTCATGAGGGTGTTGAAGGGCATCTGTTGTTTCACCTGGTTTTTTAAATAAGCTGCTATTCTGACTGTTCTTTGTTATATAGAATCTTTTGGGTTGTTTTGATTTGTACTATCCCTGATGACTTCAAGGATGTTGAACAATTTTTGGTCCAGACTTTTCCAGAGTGGTTGCCATTCTGTAATCCCACCAACAATGGAGGACTTTGGCTTCAAGACACTCCACAAACCTCACATCTGGTCACCTGAGGGATTTGTGAGGTGGAATCTCAGTGGTTTGATTTGTACTTCCCTGATGACTAAGGATGTTGAACACTTCTTTAGGTGCTTTACAGCCATTCTGTACCAAGTGAACCGCTGTGTGGCTTCAAGACCCACAAACCCAGGGGCAACCTGGAACAGGACACACTGGTCTCTGCCTGTGCCTGGAAATCATAGGACCCATCCTCTCTATACCCAATTCTCCTGGGGTAGAGACCTGGACTCAGAAGTGCAAACAATCCTTTTAGCCCAGGGGAGATCTCCACTTCTGCTCACATTCCTGGTCCAAGAGGATCCTCCCTAGTGCTTCTGAATACAGGAATCGAGGTTCAGTCTGTGGCAGGATCTTTCTGCGTTCTGCCTGCCCCCAGAGCTGACAGCCAGTCACCATAGTGCTGATACACCTGAAACCACAGGTAAGAACACCAATTCTGCTCCAAGGGACTCACCTGGAGCCCTCAGGACAAAGGAACCCAAGAGCACTCTAGGACAACACCCTTCTGCTTCCTGCCTGTTCTTGGGGTTCACCCGATCCGACAGCTCTCTGCACCCAGAACCGACTGAGAGAAACAAGTCCACAGTTGTGCTGACATACAGGCTCACAAGAGTGTCAAACAACTGTCAGAGAGAGCAAGACCAGGTAACACCAAAGACATCCTATGGCGAGAATCACGGCCAGGAACCTAAGCAACAGAAACCAAGACTACTTGGCATCTTCAGGGCCCAGTTCTTTCACCAAATCAAATACTGGATATCCAAGCACACTGGAAAAGCAAGGTTTGGGATTAAAATCACATGTCTTGATGATGATAGAAGACATAAATAACTCCCTTAAAGAAATATAGGACAAAACCGGTAAACAAGTAGAAGGCCTTAAAGAGGAACTCAAAAATGCCTTAAGAAAATGCAGGAAAACACAAGCAAATAGGTGAAAGAATTGAACAAAATCATCCAGGAGTTAAAAATGGAAATAGAAACAATAAAGAAATCACAAAGACAGGAAACCCTGGAGATAGGAAACCTATGAAAGAGATCAGGGGACATAGACGAAAGCATCACCAATAGAATATAACAGATAGAAGAGAGAATCTCAGGGGCAGAAGATGCCATAGAAAACATTGACACGAGCATCAGCACCAGCATACAAATGCATTTCAACTCCCACTAAATACCTATTACTCTTCATTCCCATGGAGCTCAAGTCTTCCTGTACAGCTATCAACACCACTAGTATTTCTCCAGGTTGACTTTGTTTACCCATCCTTTTGATACAAAGAGGAAGAAGGAGAATCCAGAACCACACATGTGAGTCCCTGTAATCCTAGCACTTCGGAGAAAGTAGGTGACCATGGGAAGGCTAGCAGAGGAAGCTGGATCTTGTCTTTGAGGCTTGCTTAGGCCAAACACTTAGCAAAACCTCATCTCAAAAACAAACAAGAACACACTATGCAGGATATCATGTAAGTTATGAGTGACACTTTTCCTATTTTACCAGGGGGGAAGAAAACACAACTGATATCCACACTGTATTCTTAGAACTGAAACTTAATACTTTAGCTGCTGTTTCATCCTGGCTCAGGAGAGCAAAGTCAAGCTTGGGTCTTTGTCACTGAAATCCCAGATGCACCCCTCAATCCTCAGGCCCTTCTGACAGATTGAGAGGGGCCAACATGTAATGATGCTGAGTCAGGGAACCATAGGGACAGATACCTGCATAGCCTGTCACCTGTATACCTGCAATAATGTGACTGACAGGATTGTCATGTGTGAGCCCTGCAGTTACAAACAGGACACGTGTCTGTGTTTGTCCTAAAAAGCTGGGGAAATACATATGTATCTACTGTCCCTATGTGATTTAAGGTGGTTGGAAACAGCATTGTTTTTAAAAGATTTGCACATGCTACACCAAAAGACCAGGTTAAAGATGGTGAGCTTGGTCATTAACATTTTAGATTCTCTAAAAAGTCCAGGAAAAGCCTAAGGTAACCTAAAGGATGGAAAACAAGGAAGCAATTCATCATTTTGTTACTAAGCTTTAAGTATCTTCAAAAAGATCTGTCTCACAATGGCAGTGAAAGTCTGTAAAGAGTTCAACGTCTTAAAATTTTCTACATCATTCAAGTTTCCTTTCAATATTTCCCTTATACCCTCACTAAAAAAGCAGAAATTTTTTTTAAATTTACATTTCGTTAGCATATATTCAATGTATAAAATGGCTTCAGTATGACCCTTTCACTAAATGTTTACAATGTAGTTCTGTGAGGCCCGGTTGAACCTCTTCCAGGACCTCATGAATGAGACACAGGGAGGCAGTGATCGATGTAAAAGCAAGAAGAGTTTAATTCCGACATGTTGACGTGACCATAGCCCTATAATGAAACCCAAAAGACAAAGCAGTGTTCAGGAGGAGGTTGAGAGCTAAGGTATGAAAGGGCCTGGGGCCGCTGTTAAATGTAAAATCACAACGGGCCGATCTGGGAGATAGGACATGGGCAGCAGATTCTGTGGATTCCACTTTCAGGTCTGGGTGTAAAGGCAGTGACCTTAACAACCATCAGAGTAGGGAACCACTGTGGGGTCCTTTCTATGCGGGTCCCAGTGCACCTTTGAATTTCTGACACAGATATCATCGTGCTCCAGTAAGGTGAAATATGGCAGAATTGTAGGTCCGCTGGGTCTCTAGGATAGTCTGATGAACAGCCTTGATGGGGACTAGCAGGACTGGAGGGAGGAATGGTTAGCGTTCTGCCACCTGCTGGTCTCCAATCCTGGGAAGCAATGAGCAAGGTCTTCCTAACCTAACCTCAGAGTGGGCAAATCCCTCCCAAAGTGGGTTTCAGCATACCCCAAGGAAAGCAAAGGAAGGCGGTCAATCCACTCTTTGCTGGCCTCTTGTGTCAGCTTTGGTAGAGTTTCTTTTTAAGTTTAGTACATTTTTTCTAGCTGCCCAGAACCCTGTATGTGTAACGAAGTTTGCAATCTCTGTGTAAATGTGTACTATTATTTGAGAGCTTGTTGCTATGACACTTAGGCCAGTGTGAGACCTGATTGCTACGGGGAAGCTTCGAATCAGGAGGGGCTGTGAAGCTACTATGTGAGGAACTTCAGTGTCGGTGCAGAATGCTTCCACCCACTTGGGGAAAACATCTATAAAATCTAGCGAGTCCACGTAGCCTTCCTGGCCAGGCTGGTCTCGAGCAGGTCTGTTTCCCAGGTTTGTCAGTGAGTTGGCCTCTCATTCGGACCCCTTCCTGGGTAAGGGCTCTCTGTTTAGGATTAGCTTGAGCACAATCCTGGTGTCCAGCTGAAACATCCCACATTAGACATCCAGACTTGTTATAGACACCTTAGTTTGAGTGACTCAGAGAGTTTGATGGACCCCAGGGGAGTATCCTGGTAAAGGTCAGTTAACAAGGTCCTGCCAGTTGGTTATGGGAGAGATTTGTGTCCCTAGTGACCTCCCTCAACCTGTAGGTCTGAGCTGTGTGTTTCTTCTTCAAAATGGAGTCTCATGCAGAACCAGGTAGGGGTGCCTCATCAGTTAGCAGTGGCCCTCCGTGGTCTTAGGGTCAACTGTTGGTCAGCCAGGTCATTGGCCCAGGAATGAAGGACAGCAATATGTAGGGGCATATAAATAGTCCCTTCGAGGGATAAGAGTTTTCTTTTAAACGTCCTTCCCCAATGTAGTTGAGAAGCCCTCTTATTCTATAGGTCATACTCAGGACCTGGGTGGAAGTAAATGCACAACAAATGTCCCTGAATGGGTGGTGGGCTTTCCTTCCCTCATCTGAGAACCGGGGTCAGACTGATCAATACTGTCCTCCCTGCTGAAGTACCAAGCATGAAGCCAAATCATACCTTCCACATCCTGGATTTTATCTTTTATCTCCTGACAGTTATAGATGAACACCTGAGTGTTGTCATCAGACAAGAGGGGAGCAGAATTGAGGACAGTCAGTATTTGAAACTAGATTCTTGGGTGGGCCAGGTATGGGGCATGTTACTGGGTCACACAGGCATTAAACAGTCAGTGTTCCGGTTGTCTAGGAGAAGAGTCTCAACTATATTTTAGGACGTTGTCTGTGAGTGTAAGGCCCTTTCACAGATGTTATTCCCACTCTGTTTCTTCCTACCTGTCTCCTCACCTTGCATGCTCAAGATCTCTTCCCCACATCACCTATCTGCCTCAGATTGTCTCCATTTCTGTCTGTGACTCTCTATCTGCTTTCTTCCAAGGGTAATGGGATCAGTTCTCCTCTATGCCTCATTTGGCTTCTGTGGGTAAGAAGCATTGAGATTCTACTCTTTTGCCCTCTCCTAACTCTGTGGAGAGAATCAAAGGCTGTTGTCCTCAGTGGCCATTTTTATGCCTGATTGCATGATCCTGGGCAATGGGATTATATATTTGTTCAAAAATACTCACAACCTAGTGTATAAATCCATGCTTTGAGGAGAATAGTAATGCCACTGTGGTTGTATATTGGGAACAGTAAAAGGCAGGTTTCTGAGTTTAGGCACAACCTGGTCTACAGACCGAGTTCCAGGACAGCCAAGACTTGAAGAGTCTCATGGCTCTAATTCTGGTGCCTCTGTATTGAGAGGGACTTTGTCAGGATCCTCGATTGCTGCTCTGGACAACTGTAGTGCTAGGTGTCTGTAGTCTGCCTCTCTCTTTAGGGTTCTGAGTGGAAAATACATTCCAAGTATCCCACATAAATGAGTAATAGGCACCAGACAGTGGAATGAACCCAGATATTTAAAGAAAGAAAAAGCATTTGTGCTGCTCATATACTAATTGGAGCACAACCAAAATGTGAGAGACCAAGCCATGAAAAGAAAGTGAGACTTTCCCCAACCCAACATTCCTGTCACACTTTTTAAGGACAAGCCTCACTCCACTAGTTGGGGACCCCATGAAAACCAAGCTACAGGTATGCCAAGTCTGGGCTGGGAGGTGGAGCAGGTTCAGTCCATGTCTGCTCTGTGATCGTTTTATTCAAACCTTACCTTTTACAGTCAGCTGCAACATGGACCACGGATGTCTCCATGGCCTTCAGTATCAGCAGGGACCACAGAGCCCAGCATGACCTAGACCTTTTCTTCAGGAAATACTTCAGGGGCGAATGAATTTGAAGCTCTCAGGGCTCTCATGGCTACACAAAGAAAACCTGCAACCCACTTCTCCTCCCAACAAAAAAAAATTTACAGAGAGAGGAAAAGAAAAAGTTCAAAGATGGGCTGGAAGTGTGGCTCAGTGAGTACACAGCCCCAAGTCCTACCCCTTGATGAATAGGGTGGAAATATAGGACTGACCTCCTGGCCTCAAACTCAGAGATCCTCTGTCTCCTAGGTGCTGAGAAAGGCTAACACGCCTGGTCTTTACAGAAGGTCACAGTGTATCGACAGTAAGAATTTATATGAATCATAAACCCGGCACAGTGCATGTAACAGGATGTCGCAGACATGTGAATATAAGGATGTCCAGAGACTCTGTGTAACCTTCCCAGTTAGTGGGAGCTGTTTTACCACTGTGCACACCTCCTTACAGACTGAAGGGTTTCAGCGCTGGCTGGAAGTATGAGGAACTTCTTTTTTTTTAAAGCCAGATTTCTTTTTTCTTTTTTTTTTTTTTTTTAAGACTCATTGATTTTATTTATATAAGCACACTGTAGCTGTCTTCAGATACACCAGAAGAGGGCATCAGATTCCATTACAGACTGTTGTGACCTAGATAAACAAGTTTTGGGAAATTGAACTCAGGAAGTCTGGACCATTACTCTGTTCTATTAACCTCTGAGCCATCTCTAAAACCCAGGGGTGGTGTTTCTTTACATGCTCATTTAGGTTATCTGATCGTGGATAGGTCCTGTCGCACATCAGACACTGGTGGGGCCGATGCCCAGTGTGCTTTCTCATGTGGCGTGCGAGCTCATCTGAGCGAGAGAACGTCCATGTGCATCTGGAGCATTTGTAGGGCTTCTCCCCTGGATAAGAGAGAAAGAGATGCTTGTTACACTCAGGGGAAGAAGGGACAGCATCCTGACAGTGATGGAGCACAAGGTTCAACAAGGTGGATGGAGAGGGCACTGAGGTATGCAAAGGAGTAGCTGGACAGGAAGAGGAGTGGGACAGCTGAGGAGAACATGGAGAGACAGGGAGAAAGAAGGAGCCACAATAAGAGGATAAGGAAGGGATAAATAAGGAAGGCAATGGAGGAGTGAGTGAGGAGGAAGAGGGTACAAGGAGAAAATCCCACAGAGGGAGAGTCTAGAGTCTGAAACGGACATAAGTCAATGGTCCTAGGACCTTGATGGCTCAGGTGGCAGCATTTCTTGTACCTGGGTGTTCAAGAACAGTGTGGACAACATGGTGAGAACTCACCTATATGAAGGGGAGACCAGGAACCTCCACAAGGCAAGAGACTAATACCCCACTTATCCCATCATGCAGTGCAAAGACATCACGGGAAGACTGTAGCACAGCACACACTACCCTACAGCCTGGAGGATCAAGAAAACCTCCTCGTTACCCAATTTCAATCTTGCCAGCCTTCCCAGGGCATCCTCGGGGACAGAGCTCCAGGACAAGGCAATAGTCTAAAATAATAGCCAACCGTATGCAGGCAGATCTGTGGCCACTTATCCCCCAAACTCCATATCCAGACAGATCCTTACTCACCAGTGTGTTTGCGAATATGGCCTGTGAGGTGGGAAGACTTTGAAAAAGAATGTCCACAGTATTTGCAGGTGTGGGCCTTCCCTGTGTTTTGGGTTGGGGTCCTGAGGCCATTCTTCCTGTGTGGGAGATTTCCTGGCACCACAGGGAACTCTGATGAGCATGCTGATATTTGACCCTGGACCATGTGGGAGATTGAAAAATCTAACACTGTGTCTCCATGGGGCATCTGACTACTAACAAGGGGCATCATCCATCCTGTATCACAGGTCTGGTCACCATTGGGGGTTGTTGTCTGGCCCCCATCGAAGGTTGGGTTACCCTCCATGGATGTCATATAATATCTGTAGAAGTTCTGATGATCATCACTGGGACTTGTTTTCTGACTTCCACAGAGAGTCTGGAAACCAGTTATCTGAGCCCCGTCGTAATGACTGCTAGCATTCATTGGCTGACTCTTAAAGAGGGTTTGGTCACCGAAGTGCCTTGTTTTTGCATCTCCACAGAGAATTGGGTTATCATCAGAGGGTGCTGCCTGTTTTCTATAGAAGATGGTCTCATCCTTGGCAGTGGTATTCTGACTTCTACTGAGAACCTGGTTAGTATGCAAAGGCATTGTCTGACCCCCAAAGAGTGTCAGGTTTGAATCACAGGGCATTTTTTGACCCCTATAGATAGTCTCGTTAGTATCCAAAGGAATTGTCTGACACCCAAAGAGAGTCTGGTTAGTATTCAAAGGCATTGTCTGACCCCCAAAGATAGTCTGGTTAGTATCCAAAGGCATTGTCTGACCCCCAAAGAGAGTCTGGTTAGTATCCAAAGGCATTGTCTGACCCCCAAAGAGAGTCTGGTTAGTATCAAAAGGCACTGTCTGACCCCCATAGAGATTCTGGTTAGTATCAGAAGGCATCTTGTGACCCCCATAGAGAGTTTGGTTAGAATCATGGGGAATTGTTTGACCCCCATAAAGAATCTGGTTAAAATCATGGGCCATTGCTTGACCCTCACAGAGAGTCTGGTTAGTATCAAAAGACATTGTCTGATCCCCAGAGTGAGTTTGTTTAGATTTGTGGGCCATTGTTTGACCCCTATAGAGACTCTGGTTATTGTCAAAAGGCATTGTCTGACCCCCAGAGAAAGTATGGTTAGGATCATGGGGCATTGGTTGACCCCTATAGAGAGTCTGGTTAGTATCAAACGGCAATGGCTGACCCCCAGAGAGAGTCTGGTTTCCATTGGGAACCGTTATTTGATTATTATAGTAGGCCTGATTAGCACTGAGGATTTTCACCTTATCTCTGTATACATTCTGGTCATTGTGGGTTTTCACCTGATTTCTATAGACTGTCTGGTCACCAATAGCAGTTGTCACCTGATTTCTATTCACTATCTGCTCACTATTGAAGGTCATCGTCTGGTGCCCATGGTAAATCTGATTGCCATTGGAAGTCACCACCTGACCCCAATCGGAGGCTTGGTTACCCTCAGAAATGACTGAACAGTCTTCAAATGAGGATTGGTAACCACTGAAGCTCACCACAGGGCCCTCTGTAAGAGTTGCTTGCTGATTATCATAAATGGTGTTTATCTGGCTGTCTTCAATAGGGCTTGTCACCTTGGTTCCAGTGGCTGCTGTCTTCTGGTATGCAGTGAGGAAGGACTTGGAGCTGTCCTGGCCATGGGTCAGCTGGGTGCTTGCTGGGGAGAGCATGATGTCAACAGGCACCATTTCTTGGCTCATAGGAACAGCCTTATGTGGCTGTACAGGGGGTTTACCAAGGGCTGTTGCAGGGTGCATTGTTGTGACTGTGTGGGGGACAGAAGAAGATTCAGAGGTCATCACAGTGGAACTGCAGGAAGTCATGACTCTGGGCTGACTTGTGCTGGCCGTCCTGTACAGGGGCTCTGAGAGACTGGGATGAAGACCTGAAGCTAAGCTGGAGCTCTGCCCTGGTCCCTCTGTGGCAGGAAGACTTGGAGAAACTCAAGAGCCCCAGATGTTTGGAGGATGGAGGTAAGCTGTGTGTAGAACTGGATTTTCAGCTGTAAGAACCTAGGAAGTAAAATCAGAAGGTCACTCAACAGAACCTTAAGACCTGGTCCTCATCCTGCCTTCCCACCAATGCCAAGCTAAACCATTCACCATCTTTTCTTACTCCAAAGGGCCTCTGCAGACATTGTCATAGACAACCAGTTAGAAGAGAGAGTCAGGTTTCATAGAATTACATAACATTTGCACCAATGACACCAGGACACAGGAGTCATGGCTGTCCCTGTTTTAAGGAGAAAACAGCTCCATAGGGAGCACACTCTACTGTACAGATACAAATGCATGGAAAGACTGGAAATACAAAACAATCAGCTAACATTATTTACAACTTCATGTTCTAAGAATAAAATAAACTCAAACACGGCAAAGAAGAACATTAGAGCAGAGCTAATACAGAAAAGTCAGCTGAAATAAAAATTGATCAAATTTTTTAAAGATCAACAAACTTCATGAACCTATTTGTAATCAGAAAGGGAGGAAGAGGCTGGCAAGATGGCTCAGTGGGTAAAGGTGCTGTCACGCAGACCTGAAACCCACAGAGTGAAAGGAGAGAACCTGTTCTTGTGAGTTGTCCTGAGCCCTACACAGATGCACTGTGGCACATGCCAGCATACGTCCCTGCACACAGGAAACATACCACCTCGTGTGACAGACTTATAAGTCCAGCCACGTGGAAGGTTGAGGCAGAAGGATTGTAAAATCAAAGTGTGCTTGGACATTTAGGAAAAAAGTCATTTGTAGAAGCTGGAGACATGAGTCATTAGGTAAGAGCATTGTCTGCTCTTCAGGGACCCAATTCAATTCCCTCATAAAGCACCCACGACCGATGGCTGTTCACATTTGCGTGAATATTATAGCTGTCTTTTATGTTTATGAGCATCTGTGTATACATATGTGGTTGTGTTTGTGCTTGTGTAGCTATTTTTTTACTCAGTTTTATCCTCTTAAAAAAAGTTTTTTGTTTTATGATTTGCAATGCCCTTGTCCAGGATCAATGACTGGGATTGCATGCAGTGGTACCATAATCAGGACATAATGGTGGGGAAAATACACTAACCCAATTCAATTCCCCGCACCCACGTGGCTGTTCACAACTGTCTGTGTAACTCCAGCTCCAGACGATCTGATGCAATGCCCTAGTCCAGGATCAACTGGGATTGCATGCGTGTGGTGCACGGACATAATGGTGGGGAAAATACACTAAGGAAGTAGCAACCAAACATATCCTTTAAAGGAGATGGGGGTGTGGAGTTGGCTCGGCCATTGAAGGGGAGGGTCACACCCAAAATAAAGAGATTGTGTTCCCGGCCAGGTCGAGTTTGCAGAGTGAGTACCAAGTCAGGCAAGGTAACCACTAAACCCTTCTTGAAAAACTAAAGGATAAAATCAGATCATATCAATAACTGATTGTGTTTAAAACAAATAAATAGCTGGGCAGAGGTGGCAACTGGGAAAGCAGGTGGGTAAGGGCATGACATACACCAGGGCAGTGCACATCTTTATCCCTGCACTAGGGAGGCAGAGGCCAGCCGACCCTTGAGTTCCAGGAAATTCTGGTCTACAGAGAACGATGCAGGCCAGCCTGGTCTATAGAGAGTCCAAATACTAAATCTAAGCAAGAAGGGAAGAAAGAAGAGAGAGAGAGAGAGAGAGAGAGAGAGAGAGAGAGAGGAGAGAGAGAGAGAAGAAAGTGTTTAAAAAGAAATAACCAGGGTTCCACTGGCTGTGTCTGTGGTGCATACGTATATGACATTCCTTAGTAACCAGAGACTTCCTGTGAGGAAGGCGGGATGTGCACTGCTGCTATGGCTGGGTGGGAAAGTGGCCAGAGCAGATTCTTGGTTTCCAGTGCCCCACAGTTACAGCTGCAGAGAACATCTGGACAGAGACAGAGCTGCCCTGGGGTAAGAAGGGCATCAGTTCGGGGGCATCAGGGCCGGGAGGTATGCAGAGACACAGCAGGTGTGTGCTCTGAACATCGTGGCTGGAAAATGATACAAATTCACTGAACATCGTCACAGGACACTGAGTCCCATGAACTGATGAGTGTGGTGAAGTCCATGCTGAAATTACCAGAAGAGTCAGGAAGCAGGACTAGGGCCCTGCATCAGATCCTCTGGAGCTGGAGTTACACAGACACTTGTGAACAGCCACGTCAGTGCTGGGAATTCAACCTGGGTCCCCTGCAGAGCAGACAATGCACTTAACTGATGACACATCTCTCCAGCCTCTCCAAACAACCTTTGTAAAAATTGCCCAAGCACACTCTGATCCTACAATCCTTCTGCCTCAACCTTCCATGTCTGTCACTGTAGGACTGTCACACCACGTGATATGTTTCATGTGTGCAGGTACCTGTGCTGGCGTGTGCCACAGTACACCTGTGTAGGGCACAGGACACCTTATAAGAACGGGTCCTCTCCTTTGACTTTGTGGGTTTCAGGTTTGGGTGACAGTGCCTTTACCCACTGAGCCATCTTGCCAGCCTAGACCCTCCATTTCCACTCACAAATAGGTTCACCAAGGTTGTTGATCTTTAAGGCAGAGAATTATAATAGAATTCATTACCACACAGCATTGCACAGGAAGCACCCACCTAAGCTGTAATGGAACTCAAATTCCATTACAAATCCATTTCACTCTCACTAAATTCCTTCCTTCCCCTGGAGCTCAAGTCTTCCCGAACAGCTACCAAACCCACTAGTATTTCCCCGGTTTATAAGGGACCTGGAGGGACTTTGTTTACCCATCCTGAGATCCACAGAGAGTAACTCAGAAGGAGAATCCAGAACCACACATTTAGGGCCCTGAAATCCTAGAATTCAGAAGAAGCAGGTGGTCATGGAAAGGCCAGCCTGACTCTGTCTCAGAAAAGGACTCAAGGAATGGTCCTGGGCCTCCTGCCTCAACTGAAATTATGACGCAATGGCTTCAACCAGCTCTGCTCCAGTCCTGAGTCTCCAGCACTCAGAGAGCTGAGGAAGCTGCATCTTGACGTTGAGGTTTGCTCAGTCCCTATACTTTGCAAAACCTGATTTCAAAAACAACAGAGAAACAAACAAATAAGCAAAAACTATGCAGGATTTTGTGGAAGACACGAGTGACACTTTTCATATTTGAAATAAAGTGTTCCTATTTTACTGGGGTAAGAAAGCACAACTGAAATCCCCAATGTTGTCCTAAAACTAAAACTTAAAATATTATCTGCTGTTTCAGCCTGGCTCAGGAGAGTAAACTCAGACTTGGGGCTTTGTCCGTGAAATCCCCGATGTCCCCCTCAATCCTCAGGCCCTTCTGACAGATTGAGAGTGGCCAACATGTAAGGATGCTGAGTCAGGGAACCCCAGGTGATGGATACCTGCATAGCCTGTCACCTGTATACCTGCACTGATGTCACTGACAGGATTGTCCTGAGTAGGCACCACAGGTCACAAACAGGACAAGTGTCCATGTTAGTCCTAAAAAGCTGGGGAAATACATATGTATCTACTGTCCCTATGTGATTTAAGGTGGTTGGAAACAGCATTGTTTTAAAAAGATTTGCAAATGTTACACCACAAAGACCAGGTCATCGACTTGTCAGCTTGGTCATTAACATTTTAGACTCTAAAAAGTCCAGGAAAAGCCTAAGGTAACCTAAAGGATGGAAAACAAGAGAGCAATTCGACATTTTGACACTAAGTTTTTAGTATCTTCAAAAAGAACTTTCCCAGTTAAAGTCTGTACAGAGTTCAACCACTTAAAAATTTCTAGATCCTTCAAGCATCATTCCAAGGTTTTCCTTATATACTCACTCAAAAAGTAGCAACGATTTTTTAAAAGTGTTCTTGTCATTAGCATATGTTCAGGGTACCAAGTGGCTTCTGCGTGACATTTTCCGTCATGTTTATAATGTCCTCGGACCAGATGTAAAAATAAAACTTTCATTTCCCAGAAGATAAAGAGACAGGCAGGGCTGAAACTTATGGTTAATTTCAGAGCTCAGATTCAAGGGATGGGGAACCCTGAACATGAGTCCAGTCTGATCAGCACAGTGAGTTCCAGGACACACAGGGCCACCGAGAAACCCTGTCTCCAACCAACCAACCAACCAACCAACCAACCAACCAACCAACCAAGTAAATTGTAAGAAAATTCAAAAGACTGTGCCTAAAAGATAAATAGCTGGGCGGTGTCTCCACATGCCACGTGGTCCCAACACTCGGGCTGTAGATGTGGGTGAGTTTGAGGCCAGCCTGGTCTGAAAAGTGTGTTTCTGGACAGCCAGGGCTACACAGAGAACCCCCTGAAAGAAACCAAAACAATACCAACCATCATAAGTAGATACAAAGGTGGGAGAGTGTGGATCAGTCCTAGACCAACATTTCCTACATCTCTCCCAAAGCCCTGTATTCAACCCCACCTCATCAAAAGAGTGGGAGGTGAGGGAAGGAAACACAGCCTGTGAGCAGAAGCCCGAGATTCCACCTCAAACAGCACAAACACAGGGAGACCAAGGACCCCAAAACACATCACTGAAGACACACGAATGAGTACCAAGCCAGGGACGATGCCCAGTGTCAGCGTAGGAAATGAAAGGAGACAGAGCAGACAATTATTGGCATGGATAATATTTAAAGAGAAGCCCCACACACTAGTAACTAGAGATGTTGAGCCATGAAGAATAGGAATTCTTGCCTAGTGCTGGCACTGAAAAATGAAGGCCGGGACATGGTGATGGTGGTGCTTGCCTTTGATCCCAGCACTCTGGAGGCAGAGGCAGGAGATCTGAGTTCTAGGTCAGCCTGGAGTTCCAGGAAAGCCAGGCTATAGAGAAAGCATCTTGAAAAACCAAAAGAAAAGCAGAAAGGTGAACCTCACATCTGCTGTAGAGAATGGGGTTGACACACAGGGGCTGGTTTTGCTGTACAACCCCAGCATCCATTTCTGGGCCTGTACCTCAAGAAAATTGGAAAGATACTTGATGTTTGTACATATTTATGTACATATTTATACATATTATGGTACCCACACCATGTAGTGTCTAGGAGTCTGTCTATCATCAGACAAATGGGTGATTAAAGTTCAGGATTTACTGTGAAGACACACTCAGCCATGCTACAGACATGATCACTGAAGGACAGCACTAGAAGAGACAGTTCTGAGATCTGTCCTCTCCACAGTCACACAGGGGACTCGGGGTTGCTCGAGGGGATGTGGGGAAGGGGAAGACTGAAGAGTTATTACCTAGGATAGGCCTAGCAGAGTTTGATAGGGAGATCTTTTTAAAAAAAGATTCTTTTTTTTTTTTTTAATTATATAAGTGCACTGCAGCTGTCTTCATACCAGAAGAGGGCATCAGATCCCATTACAGATGGTTGTGAGTCACCATGTGGTTGCTGGGAATTGAACTCATGATCTCTGGAAGAGCTGTCAGTGCTCTTAACCCCTGAGACATCTCTCCAGCCCCACAGGGAGATCTTGTCTCAAAAATCCACAGGAGGCTGAGAGTGGAGGGGCAAGCCGTGGATAAAACAGAGAAAATTAATAAAATAGAGAAATCCTATCACCAACCAACCAACCAACCAAACAAACAAACAAACAAACCCAACGTACAACAAGGTTCCATCCCATATTATCAGTTTATTTGAGACAGGGTCTCTCTGTGTAGCCCAGGCTGTCCTGAAACTCCCTCTGTAGTTCAGGGCGGCCTCGAACTCCTAGATCTGTGTGCCTCTGCCTCCTGCATACTCGCTGAGTGAAAGAATGGAGCTCCAACCCCTGGCTCTTTATTTCATAAAGAATCTTTTCAGTTTTTGTCTACTATTTTCAATTAATTTATTATTAATATTTGTTGGTTTTGTTTTTGAGGCCAGGGTGTCTCTGTAGCCCTCCTATCCTGGAAGTCGCTCTGTTGACCACTCCAAGCTCCAATTCAGGGATCGGCTTTGTTTGCCTCTGCCTCCCTCGTGCTGGGATTAAAGGTTTCGTCACCACTGCCAACCGAAATTGTGTGAATAAGATAAAGTTTTGTGAGAAGCCCTGTGGGTGGGGCAGCAGGTCCTGTGGGTGGGGGCAGGTTGCCTGATGGGATTAACTTAAACCTAGTGGTGGTGGCTCCCACTCCTAACCCCACCCACACGAGGCAGATGCTGGTGGTCTGTGGATTTGAGCCACCCTGGCCTAAAGACTAAATTCCAGATAGCCTGGGAGTCATCGCGATGCCTGCCTCGAGAAAAACAACAAACACAAAAATGAAACAAACACACACACAGCTTAACCAACCAAACACCAGAGCATAACCGTTCCAAACCAATAGACCTCAAGAGCCATCGTCTGTGGCCAATGAAAGACTCCAGTTCAAGTGGACCCAACTCTCTCTTTTGTCCCTCAGAGACACATACACTCATTTTCATCAACTAGGAAACATGGTGTTTTAATTATACAATATATAAATATATATAATACTTAATATTCATATATAATATATATACTATTCTCTATATATAATATTCTATTATGCATAATATATGATATATTTAAAATGAATATATGTTAAAAACAAAGGATAAATATTTTAAAATAGAGACCCAGAAGAGCATCTTCAGCTTCCTCTCTCATGACTCCAACTCACATTCCCAGACAGTCAGGCTGGAGCCACCCTAGGGTGACAACTCCAATTTGTACAAAGTGGACCTGCCAGATCTGGATGAGTATCTGAGAAAATGGAAGCAGGGAAGGAATTCTGGTGCACACAACAGCACAGGCTCTGGTCTGTAACCTTCAGGCCCTCAGGATGCCATGGTTCTGACCTCCTGTACCTGAGGGACCATTGACACAAGCACTTTCCTAGGCCAGACCTGGTGGCCCACACTTTAATCTCAGCCCATGGGAGGAGTGGAAGATGTGTCTCTGTGTCTGAGGCTATCCTGGTTTACATAGCGAATTGCTATAGAGGAGAATTCTATCCCCAAAATGACTATTTGAATTTGTATTTATTTTTGAGACTGTGTGTCTACAGAGCCCCGGTTGACATGAAATTTACTCGGTGGATCAGGCTGGCCTTGATCCATCTGCCTCTGACTCCTCTCCTTACTACAGAAATTAACGACATGGGCCACCATGCCTGGCTTCATTTTATTATTTTAAAAATTATTATTTCGAAACTCCGTGTGCAGACCAGGCCAGCATGAAAATCAGAGATCTTCCTGCTTCTGTCTCAAGTGCTGGGACTTGAGTTGTGGTCACCACACTCGCAGTCTGGTCCCTATCTGGATCATGAGTCCTGGCATTCTGGGCACCTTTGAGGCCTGCTTAAGGGCAGAGCTGGCACTGCAGCTTGCAAAGACAGTTGTGATGATTACAATTGTTTTGATTACAATTCCACAGCACAGGCTCCAGCACAGGCTGGGTTTTTCTCGTGCATGACACCCCCTGGCTCTCAGCATACCTGCCCCTGACCTCTGCAGAGACTTCTCTCTGCCTCACTACTGGCAATTCTGACCTCCCCTTCTTTAGAAGTTCCAGCCCAGGTTGGTCACTTTCCCAATGAGAATCGAGACTTACCGAAGCCGATCCAGAGAGTGGTCTCCGAAGGTAACCACGAGCTCAAGTGATAGGGGTGGATGGGAATAACCCGTTAAGGCTTTGACTTTTATGGGGCCTTGCGTGTACACCACCCCCTTTGTGGGAGGAGCCTAGTGAAGTCCCTATCTACCTATCAACCGGTCGGTCCGGGTCATGGGAGTTTTGAATTTGCTAGCAAGAAGCCTTGGGGCAGTGGTTTTCAACTGGTTTATGCAGACGCTTTTGCAGGGCTGAACCGCCCTTTCACAAGGGTCGCATATTTGATATCCTACATAGTAGCTACATTACAATTCATATCAGTAGGAGAAATTATACTCATGAGCCGAAATAATCTTATGGCTGCTGGTCACCACCGAAGATCTGTATTAAAGTGTTGCAGCCTGAGGCCTGAGGAAGGCTAACAGCCATGGCGTCTCTTCCCCGGATTGCACTGCATACAGCTCGGCGCATTGCCCGTTCCATCCCTCCTTGTGGGTTTTAATGCAGTCATCCTGTGACAGGAAAGTTGAGAAGAGGGTCCTAAAGAACTGCCTATGAGTCAAGCATGGTGGTGCAGGCCTTTAATTAGAGCTCTCCAGAGGAAGAGAGGCAGGGGGATCTCTGTAAGTACAAGGCCAGCCTGATCTGCAAGACGAGTCCAGACAGCCAGGGATACACAGAAAAACCCGGCTCGAAAAACAAAAACCAAACCCAAGCAAAAATAACCTATTGGTTGTAGATTTGAACCCAAGTAACTTTGTTCTCATGGGTTGAGTGTTTAGGTGAATCTATGACCCAAATTTTTAGTGTTCCTTCTACCGCTTAAAGAAGAGTCCATCTCGTGAATTGTTGGGGTAATCAAAACAGTTTCTCGTCAGAAACACTGAGAATCCGGCCATTTCCCCTCAATAATAATGCAGGTTCTCGGTTGTTTGTTAATTGATTCGTTTTTGCTTTTCTTTGTTTCTTCGGCTGGTTGGTTGGCTGGTTTTTCTACACAGGATTTCTTTCTGTAGCCCCTGGCTGGCCTGGAGTTCGCTCTGTAAAAGTGGCTGGTGTTGAACTCAAGAGATTCCCCTGCCTCTGCTCTTCCCGTGCCCGCACCAGCTTCCAATGAAACCCTTCTGTTCTACTGGGTTCTTGTGTGGTTCAAACCCTCTCTTTCCACATCTATCTGGTTTGTTCTAGCCAGAATTGAGTGGGTACATAGTAGTCTCCCACTCCTGTAACAGACTTTTCTGTTTTCCCTTCAATTCTGCCAGGATTTCCTCCAATATTTTTCATATATTTTGTAGTTCATTAGATGCATGACTGTTTAGAACTGTTTTCGTTTCTCTCCAGAACCCTTCATATAATCTTTGGGAATCATGGGGTGGTGGCTCATGTGGTTAAAAGTGCTGTCTGTTTGTCACAGGAACCCAGATTGGATTCCCAGCCCCCACGAGGTGGTTCATGCCTTTGTAACTGCAATTCCAGATTATCCAACCCACTCTGTCTGTACTCTGGCATGTACAGACACACTGGCAAACACCCATAAACATAAACCAAAAACCTAATAAAAAATAAAAACCGTACAGCTGATTTCTGATTTTATATTTGCGAACATAGTTTATTTACATCTTAAACTGTTTACTGTCAAGAAGGAACATAATTCTATCATTGGCTACATTTTCTGTGGGCCTATGGCTTCTCTTCCCATGCTCCTATTTCCTTTTATGCTTTGCTGTCTTTTTGTGGTCAAAGATTTTAATCCCATATATGAACATGTGGCCTACAGACACACACACCCCTACACCACACACCACAGGACAAACCACGCATACACACACACACACACACACACACACACACACACACACACACACTATACTCTCTTTGCGTACTTGATAAAGGTGTTCCTTGGGAGTTACACTTGACATTCTAGAGTTGTAACATCTACTTTGAATTTAAGGCATCCTAACTTCACTAACAGAGAATCAGCTTTCCTAGTGCCCCCTCCCCATCAGGTTTTACTTTTATATGCTACAAAATTACACGTTTATGGGTAGTGTGTCCAAAATCATGGTTTCTCATTTTTAATGGACGGCTGGACTAATTGCATGGCCTCTGGGTGCTGCCCAGCCTTCTCCCTCTCGTCCTGGGCGCTGAGGATCAAACACAGCCTTCCATTCCACAGAACTCCGTACCCTGCATTGCAGATCTGAGAATGGAGTTGCTTGACCGACTCTACTCCTTTGGAGAGGACAAAGTTACCCCGTGTTCCTTTGTGATTGCCCTCATTGATTCTGCCCCAGTGGCAACATTGGATCTTGGATTCTCTTTGCTCGGGGTGGACTGCTTTATCCAATCTTTGCTCAATTCTGCCCATCCACTTCCGTGTTTGTCATTTCTTATTCGATTGTGATGTATGACGGTCTACGTGTTACACAGGACAGCCAGGGTTACACAGAGAAATCCTGTCGCAAAAATCCAAACACTAAAAGCTGAAAAACAAATGAACAAACCAAAAAAATCATCGTTTTATGAAAAAAGGGAGGCATGGAAGGCGAGTAAACCATGCAGAAGGTCCTGTAAAGCCATGAGAGGGAGGGCGGAGACACATCTCTGTCAGCATAGTGGCCATGTCAGCACATCTGCACTTGAAGTCAGTCCTTGCCTGCAGGCATTTGGTCACAGCTGGACTCATCTGCAGCCTCCCTAAGAACTAGGCCAGAGCACTGGCAGCATGGAGCATCCAGGTCTTGGTGCCCAGCTTGGGAATCCACTGAGCAGACGCTGGGGGGAGTCAGAAGAAGCCTGACATGCGCAGATGAGCTCATCTTGAGTTCAGATAAACACTGCAGACAGCTGGAAGCTCAAGCAGGAAGCTGGGTGTGGAGGGGTCTGCCTGCCTGGGAGAGCTGCCCTGAGCAGGCTAGAGAGTATGCTAGGGAACGTTTGAGCAGGGAGCTCAGCCAGAGGGCAGGGTGCAGAACCCCAGCTGGCTAAGAGCCTCCTGAAATGTGACATATAAAAGCATTACACAGAGCAGAAGGGACATGAGAGACAGAGAAGCTGCACATGCCCAGGGCACTGGGTTGTCAACCTTTCCAAGGCTACAATCCTTAGCACTGATCCAAATGACCATTGGGTACTTTCTGTCCTTGTCCCCCACTGAGTCACCATGGCCAGCAGAGGAGATCTGTGCCATCTCCAATGCCACCAGATCAATGGAACTGGCAAGTAGAAATGTCCCCGAGATGTAGATCCATGTCCTGCCTTTCTACAGCAGACAGCCAGGAACTAGAACACATCTTTCCTAGGCTTAGCATATTTTCTCCTCCAGGTAGGCCTCATCTTTCCCTTAAAGGGCTTTGATGTGCTTCTGATAAGCCATTGCCTCAGGCTGCTTACTCACCCTGGGTCCCATTCCCAGTGTCTGGCTCATTAGAGATCGTTATGGCCTTGGGCTCTAAAGAGCAGAGGACGGAATGGAAGAGCTCACTGGGTGGATCAGTTGCTTCCAAGAAGAGGAAAGCTGCTCCTGGGGAAGCCTGAAGGGCTTAGCTGTCTGCCCCATGCTATCCTGTGTACACAGGGCCCAGGGTGGACGGCTTTATCCATTCCCTGCACATCTCTGCAAGTCTACTTCCTGCTTTGTTATTTCTTATTGGATCGTGTTATGCATTGGTCTTAATATATTCTCAATAATTGTATTTCCATTTAAAATATCATGTATTTATCCCAGCCGAATGGCATACACCTTTAACCCAGCACTCGGAGGCAAAGGCAAGCAGAACTCTGTGAGGATGAAGACACCCAGGTCAGCCAGGGTGACACAGAGCAATCCTACCCCAAAAACTTAAAGTCAAATGAAGAAACAAACAAATCATTTGTTTATTTTAAGAGGGAGGCATGGAAGTTCTGTAAACAACACAGGGGTTCCTGTAATTTCTCTTTCATATCTCAGTCCTCATGCTCTGACAATATCACTATTTCTAAGTTAAACAAAAGTCCGGGTCGTGGTACTGATAGTGAGAACAGAGGAATCTAACGGGAGAAACTAATGCTTTCAACACAGACCCTCAGTGGAAAACTGCTTCTCTGCAGGCAAAGAGGTGTTTGGAAGAGGGGTGGGGAATGCCTCAGTAGCTTGGCTTCTCTCATCACTGCATCCTGAATCAGACTATGTCTAACTCCCCACCCCTCAGGACCTGCATACTTGTCTCTGGTTTTGAGGTTGTCTTAATCCTCAGCCCAGGTTCCTCTGAATTCACCACTCCCTTACCCCATCCTCCTGAATTATATGAGTGTGCACCATACCCAAGGCTCACTCTGGTGTTTTGTTTTGTGAGACGGTGTCTCACTATGCAGCCCAGGCTGGCCTTGAACTAAACAACAGCTCAGCCTCCAGCTTTACTGAGTTCTTAAGATTCTTCATTTGTTTATATGTGTATGTGTGTGCATATGCTATGTCCATGTAGGTGCCCTTGGAGGTGTGAAGAGGGCGTGGGATCCTCTGGAGCTGAAGTCAGAGGTCATAAGCTCTTCATTGTGGGTGCACGGACCTTGGCACAGCAAGGGGACTTGAGCACTGAGCATGGCTCTAGCCCTAACACAAGCTCTGATACACAGTGACCCAAGCAAGTGTCCCTAAGGCTACATTTGGTTAAGGAAGGGCTCCCAGGAGAAGCAGTGAGGGAAGAGAAGCCAAAGTCCAGCTTGGGTGTGAGTTTAGAAGTTCTGGATTCTCAGAGGTCCTGCTAAGGGTCTTGAGGTTAGGAAGGGCAGGAGAAGCAGTGAGGGAAGAGAAGCCAAAGTCCAGCACCTTGGGTGTGGGGATTTAGCTCAGTGGTAGAGCGATTGCCTAGCAAGCGCAAGGCCCTGGGTTCGGTCCCCAGCTCCGAAAAAAAGAGGTAGGAAGGAGAGGTGTGTGTGTGTGTGTGTGTGTGTGTGTGTGTGTGTGTGTGTGTGTGTGGTAGGGGTGGAAGGAGAAAGGAAGGGACTGGGAGGAAGGAGAGAGGAAACTGTGATTGGGATATAAAGTAAATAAAGTAATTAATTTAAAAAAGAAATGTTCTATGCTAGCAAAACAAAATAAAACTAACAGCAGCAGCAGCAACAACAACAACAACAACAACAACAAACCACAAGGAACTGAAGGTGTGTGATTTGACCTCTCCATTGCCACTAAATCTCATATGAAAAATATCTTTATGTACTACATTGTACCCAGTCTCCAAGTCCCACCCCAAGAGCCTAGTTCCCAGCATTTAAGTACATAACTGTGTTTGGAGTCAAGTTCTTCCATGAATTTAAATGAAGTTACTACTTAGAAAACGCCTGGCTCTGGGCAGGGAGTCGCACTGGAGGCAGAGGCAGGCAGATCTCTGTGAGTATGAGGCCAGCCTGGTCTACATAGTGAGTCAGTAGTTCATAGAAGCCTTGGATTTTTGATCCTCCTGCCTAAGACTCTGGAGTGGCTGGGAATGCCTAGGGCAGAGTTCCTTAACCTTGCTGGAGTAGCTGGGATGGCAGGGAGGGTGGGGACACACTTCTGTCAGCATAGCGGCCATGTCAGCACATCTGCACTTGAAGTCAGTCCTTGCCTGCAGGCATTTGCTCACAGCTGGACTCATCTGCAGCCTCCCTAAGAACTAGGCCAGAGCACTGGCAGCATGGAGAATCCAGGTCTTGGTGCCCAGCTCGGGAACCCACTGAGCAGACGCTGTGGGGAGTCAGAAGAAGCCTGACATGCGCAGATGAGCTTATCTCAAGTTCAGATAAACACTGCAGACAGCTGGAAGCTCAAGCAGGAAGCTGGGTGTGGAGGGGTCTGCCTGCCTGGGAGAGCTGCCCTGAGCAGGCTAGAGAGGCTAGGGAACGTTTGAGCAGGGAGCTCAGCCAGAGGGCAGGGTGCAGAGGTGGAGCAGGGTAAGAGCCTCCTGATATGTGACATAAAAAAGCATTTACTCCAGGGACTAAGCCACTACCTAAAGACTATACATGGACTGACCCTGGACTCTGACCTCATAGGTAGCAATGAATATCCTAGTAAGAGCACCAGTGGAAGGGGAAGCCCTGGGTCCTGCTAAGACTGAACCCCCAGTGAACTAGACTGTTGGGGAGAGGGCGGCAATGGGGGAGGGTGGGGAGGGGAACACCCATCAGGAAGGGGGGGAGGGAAGGGGATGTTTGCCCGGAAACCGGGAAAGGGAATAACACTCGAAATGTATATAAGAAATATTCAAGTTAATAAAAAATAATAATAATTAAAAAAAAAAAGCATTTACACAGAGCAGAAAGGACATGAGAGACAGAGAAGCTGCGCATGCCCAGGGTACTGGGTTGTCAACCTTCCCAAGGCTGCAATCCTTAGCACAGTTCCTCCTGTTGTTGCAACCCCACTCCCAACCATAGATTCATTTTTGTTGCAGCTTCATGTCTGTAATTTTGCTAATATTATGAATTGTAATGTAAATCCTGACATCCAGGGTTTCTGATATTCGATCTCTATGAACCTGTCATTCCAGATCATCTGCTTCCCAGGTTCACAACCCACCATGTTGAGAACTGCTGGTCTAGAGAGCTGACAGCTCGGCTCTGTCTGGCATTTGCCTTGCTGAGGGTGACTTGAGGAACGGGCAGCCTGTAGCTGTCTGACACACAGCTCTATGTTACAAGCGCAAATTCCTAGTTGAATTTACAGGGGCTTCCAAACGAAATCTGAGCATGTCCACACCAACCCCAATTACATGCTCTCCCTCCCTCAGTGTCCCATGGAAACACTGCTTTGTCTGAAGAAGACCCTCCCACATTTTCGAACCCATTGAGTTTAATTTTGGTGATCATGAGCATGGGATGGCGTTGTTTACTAGAGCTCATACGACTCTCCAGTTGCTACATTGGTTTTCTGGGGGCTTCTCTTCAGGGCTAGAATGCTTGGCTGTGGTCTCTTTTGTGAGGATTCAAGTATACACACTCCATTTTATAAAAGTATAGAAGCCTTAGGCCAAATTTAGTTTTAGTCAACCTTTTTTAACTTCAGCTCTGCCTTTTTCTGTTAGAGATTGACCACACCTGTGGATCCACTAGAATGGAATTTTTGTTTGTTTGTTTCTTTTTTGTTTTTTTAAAGATTTATTTATTTATTTTATGTAACTACACTGTAGCTGTGCCCAGATAAACCAGAAGAGGGCATCATATCACATTACAGATGGTTGTGAGCCACCATGTGGTTGCTGGCATTTGAACTCAGGACTGGAAGAACAATAAGTGTTCTTAACCACGGATCTCTCTCTCCTCCCTTGATCATTTGTTTCCATCTAACAAATATTTTTTCTCAGTGTGAGATTTACAGATCATGGTGCCAGTTCAGTTGAATAACTGTTAATCTAGTCAAAGGAGCCCTTTCAGTGCTTGATGGGTGACTTGTTCATGACCTAGGAGCCATGCTCCACAGGGGATCATGATGATAAATATGAAAGGACTAAATCATGAACGGAGATGTAGTTCAGAGGGCAGACTGCTCGCCCACCACTCACAGAGCCATGGGTTTGATCCTCAGCACAGGGCTGGGTGTGTGTAGTGCATACAATACCAACACCAAGCAGGTAAGGAGAGAACAACCACACAGTCATCCATCGCTACAAAAGAAGAGAGAGGTTAGGCTGGGGTACACGAAGCCTTGTCTCGTAGAAAGAAGGAAAGAAAGAAAGAAAGAAAGAAAGAAAGAAAGAAAGAAAGAAAGAAAGCAGGAAGGGAAAAAAGGAAGGAAGAAAGAAAGAAAGAAAGATGAGGAAGACAGGAAGAGGAAAAAGGAAGAAAGAAAGAAAGAAAGAAAGAAAGATGAGGAAGACAGGAAGAGGAAAAAGGAAGAAAGAAAGAAAGAAAGAAAGAGAGAGAGAAAGAAAGAAAGAAAGAGGAAAAGTCCAGCTACTTTTCCACATCACCTTTATCTCAGTACAAGGGAGTCAAAGGCAGGTGGATCTCTGTGAGTTCAAGGCCAGCCTGGTCTTCATAGCATGTTCCAGGACAGCCAGGGCTACAGAGACCCTGTGTCAGGAAAATCAACAATCAAACAGATGAACAAGCAAATAAGTGAATCCAGCCTTGCCAACACCAGGATGGCTCCCTGGGGCACCTTTGGGAACCGTCGTCACACTTGCAAACCAGTAGCATTCTCTTGAGACATTTACTTAATGTGTTTGGTGGCGGTGTCTCTAGAAACGGCAATGTGAGTCCCTTTTACTTCCGCTTTCTGTGGAGTACTGGGGAGAAATGAGTTCAGTACCAAATCCAATACTCAACTTGAGCCAGAAGATAGGAGGTGACTTGCTGTCCCATTGAGTGTTTCTGTTGAACGTGAAAGTCACTACCACCATCACCACACCACTACCTCCATTCTGAAGGTAGATCCTTGCTGTCTGAACTCCTGCTTAAGCTTTTCAAAAGGCAGGATTCAAGCAAAAGGGAATGGACCAATAACACACAGACACAATATAGGCCCCTCGAGCGCGGGTTAGGAACGACTGCCACCTCCTGGTTATAGCGGGAATACGAGCAATATCTCGGTCTGAAAATCTTAGCGTAACGTCAACAAAAAGTAGTGGAAAATCTTTTTGTGGGCCCTTCTGGCGTATATCAGGGGGCTGGCTGATATGAAAGAGCTGGCTGGGTTTTGTATGATGCCCTTATGTTAGCAATTTCTCTCAGCCATCAAGGCACCAGTTGTTGAATGCAGTCTAGCGGTTTCAGGTATCACTAGATTTTTCTTTATTTGAGAGTGGTTACATGGTCAACTGGGGGTCTTGGATAGCTTTTGAAAGTTGGTACAGAGAAATAAGTTACGCTGATGTCCAGACTGCCAAAGGCCACTTTTCTTCTTCCCTCTCTCATCGAAACACTGGCGCAACCAGAATTGCTTTCTGATTGTTTGGTATTAGTTGGAAAACCAACAGTTGCCCTAGTTTCGTGCTAAGGCACGAGCTTTATCTAAAACCACCCCACTGGCTCTGGACCCATGGATTCTCCAGGATGAAAAAGGGAAGATTAAGATAGCAGGCGATGGGGGGTTGGGGATTTGGCTCAGTGGTAGAGCGCTTGCCTAGGAAGCGCAAGGTCCTGGGTTCGGTCCCCAGCCCGAAAAAAAAAAAAAAAAAAAAAAAAAAAAAAAAAAAAGATAGCAGGCGATGGTTTGTAGAAAGGCGATGACCCTCACAATAGCAGAATTCTTGGCCCATGTCTTCTGCTGCTATTTACATAATATTTACATAATTATTTGCATAATATTATTTACATACTATTCGCATAATTATTTGCATAATATTATTTACATAATAGCAGAAGTCTTTGGGAAACCATCCTCCACTAGGATGTCTGGGGTACAGAAAACTGTTTTCTGGTCAAATTTATCTGAACGTCTCCAACAGTTCCAGGAACTTAGAGGGGTGGTTCGAGTTGTGAAATGTGAGATGTCAGTCCCCAGCTCCAGACCTTGAAGTTTTGCTGCAGTGTGCGTGGGCTGGACTCAGAATCTTTTGATAGTGGGGAAAGATGGTGTTTTCAGTCTTTGAGCTGTGGGCCATGAAACGTTTGATTGCACTCCATTAGCAGGTCACAAAAGGTGTTCTTTGCCTGAGAGTGTAGCCCAGTTAGGAGAGTTCTTAACTATCACACAAAGAGACCCGCGTTCTAGTCCCAGCACTACATAAACTGGCCACAGGCAGTCATTTCAATTCCAGCTCCTGGGAGGTGGAGGGTGGAGGATTACAAGTTCAAGGTCACCCTCTGAAATGTAGTTCAGAGACAGTTTAGGCTATGTGTCAGAAGAGAAAAAAGCTGTCTTAACGTGAAGAAAACAAATTTTAGCAACATGCATCAAATTTTGTTGTTTCAAGTCACTAGGTTTCAAGGGAGCCGAGAATATTCTACTATGAGGGATTATGGTGGTTTGAATGAGAAATTCATTCAAACCCCATCGGCTCAAGTATTTGAACCCTTGGTCCCCAGTTAGTGGTGCTGTTTGGGGAGGTGCAGCCTTGCTGGGGGAAGTGTGTCATTTGGGGCTTTTACAGAGTTTATCCTTGTGTGCTTGTAGATAACACCCTGCATCCTGTGCTTCGGGTTGAAGATGTGGTCTCGTTGCTTCCTGCTCCGGTCACTGTGCCTGCCTGCTGCCGGATCGCCCCAACATGATGAACTTTTTTTTTTTTTTTTTTTTTTTTTTAACATGATGAACTTTAACCCCCTGACCATAAGCCCAAATAAACTCTTCCTTGGCCTTCGAGCTTGGCAGCAAATGCTTTTAATCCCCCTAAGTCCCTGCCGGAAGATCTTATTGTCTTTCCAGGATTTCAGGGATTAGCAATTTTAACAAGTTTAGAGCGGTAACTGCTAATATCTTTCAAAATGTCCTCGTTTGGTAGGTTCCACATAAAGTGGTGGGATACGGAGCTTTTGACAGTGGAAGGACCTGGTGCCCATCTGGACTAGCTGTAAGTAGACATCTTTTACGTACTAACTTTCTTTTTCCAAGTGTTATGGGTTTTTGCTTGATTGATTATTTATTTGTTAATTTGACACAAACGGGGGTCATCTGGAAAGAGGAAATGTCAACTGGGGAATTG
The DNA here is from genome assembly GCF_011064425.1 of Rattus rattus. NCBI lineage: Eukaryota > Metazoa > Chordata > Mammalia > Rodentia > Muridae > Rattus > Rattus rattus. Next base: position 41,299,767 of record NC_046154.1, on the reverse strand, counting down.
CTTTCGTGGGATGGACCTGTAGGTTGCTCTGTGGAGTGTTTTCTTGATTAAAGTGGGAGGGCCTAGGCCATTGTGGACAGTGCCACACCTAGGCAGGCGGCTCTGGGTTTTATAAGGAAGTGGGCTGAGCTGGCCTTGGGGAACCCGCAGCATTCCTTATGACTCTGCTTCAGCACCTGCCTCTAGGTCCCTGCTTGAGTTCTTGCCCTCATTTGCCGCAGGGATCAACTTTGGCTGGAACATAGAAGCCAAACAAACCCTTTCCTCCCCAGGTTGCTTTTGGTCCATGTTTTTATCAGAGCAATGGAAAAGTGAGCTAAAACACCAAGCACACTTGGTAGGTCTGTCCCAATTCACAGCAGCAACATCTATACAATTCCGTCCATTATTGGATTCGGTCCACTCTGGAACCCAGCCCAGTCTACAAACACAGTTCAAATGAAACCCAAGAGCTCAGGATGCAAAGCGGCAGGCTTGGACTCTAGGCGCCAAACACATCTATGGCTCTGGTTACTTCAGCAGAGCGGCAGGAGGAACAGATGCTAATGAGCGCCTTGCTCGGCTGTGGGGTAGGAAGACCAAAGGCCGCTGTTCTACTGTGGGATCCCGAGTCTGGCACCAATCTGCAAAGAACAAATGTGGACAAGTCACATCGAACGCTTGAATTGAATACAGGAAGAATACGTGATTGGACAGAGGAATCGAGGCAGACACAGAACTACTCTTGCTTGTAATGATGTCTGAAAAACATTTGCTGCAGACGGAAAGAGGGAAGTGGTGGGTATCAAAGGCCCGTGAAGCACAGAGAAAGCTGGGTTTGTTCTGGATGCCACTTGCCTTATTTGAGCACACTTTGCACAGTTACTTGCCTGGCTGTGATTGGCTGAAGCTTGCTGCTATGGTTGGCTAGGACTCAGCTGTCTGTTTCCAGGATGATTCCTAACTTAGATTTTCTTTCTTTTTTTAATTAAATTTATTATTTTTCAATGTACTAAAGTTATGTTGTTCAGGGTGGTTGACTTTCTTCCCGTCTGCATTTCACATAGCCCAGGCTGGCCTGGAACTCAGTTTGTAATAAAGCACGGTCTTGAAAGACTCTAATCCTCCTATTTCTACCCTCCAAGCTTGTGTGTGTGTGTGTGTGTGTGTGTGTGTGTGTGTAACTCCAGTTCCAGTGGGATCTGATGCCCTCTGCTGGCTTCCTCAGTCAACACACATGGCTAAAAATGTCCCCTGAAGTTCTTCATGGGTTGATAGGTATGGGCTGAGGTTGGATGGCACAGACTGATCGACATTATGATGAGAATGTGGACAGACAGCTAAGGTAACTTACCTGTGTTTATGCATGTGACAGTAGTACACTCTCTCTCTTTCTCATACACACACACACACACACACACACACACACACACACATGAGTGTATATGAGTGTAGTAGTCCCCTATACACACACACACACATATATATACATACATGTACATACACATATACCTACCCATATATACATATATAGATAATACACACAGACACACACACAGAAAGCATTGCACTTTAGCAAACAAAAGAAAGAAACACTATTTGGGTTTTCCAGACAGAGTTTCTCTGTGTAACAGCTCTAGCTATTCTGGAACTCATTGTGTAGTCCAGGCTGGTCTAGAACTCATAGCATCCACCTGCCACTTCCTCCTGAATGCTGGAATTAAAGTCATACAGATCACTTCCTGGCATAGTTTTTTTTTTTTTTTAAGATTTTATTTTATTGCATATTAGTATACTGTAGCTGCCTTCAGACACACCAGAAGAGGGCATCAGATCTCATTACAGATGGTTGTGAGCCACCATGTGGTTGCTGGGATTTGAACTCAGGACCTCAGGAAGAGCAGTCGGTGCTCTTAACCACTGAGCCATCTCTCCAGCCCCCCGCATAGTTTTTTTTTAAATTCATTTATTTATTTAATGTATATGAGTACACTGTTGCTGTCTCCAGGCACACCAGAAGAGGGCACCAGATCCTATTTCAGATGGTTGTGAGCCACCATGTAGTTGCTGGGAATTGAACTCAGGACCTCTGGAAGAGCAGTCAGTGCTCTTAACCACTGAGCCATCTCTCCAGCACCATCACCCCCCCTTTTAATGAGATTTTGTTGTGTTTTTCAGGCTAGCTTTGTTCTTTTGGCCCCAAGCAGTTGTCCTATTTTGGCTTTCTGAAAATCTGTAGAATGTTCTCTATCTTACAGTCTAGCCCACTCGGGTTGCACATTACTGGCTATTTATTTCATATTTATTTCATAGATATGACTGAGGGCAGTGCCCTCAGAAACCAGAACAGGGGATCCCGAGGTATCCTTCGCAGCTGGAGTTACAGGTAGTTGTGTGCTTCCTTGTGTGTGGAAGAGCAGGAAGTGATCTTAACCTCTGAGCCTCTCTCCAGCCCTGGATATGTGTTCTTTGTGCTCCCATTAAGTCCAGGTGCTAGTTCCTAGAGCACAGGGAGAGTATGGAGCTCCAAAAGACACGCTCTTGATGGGGTAGAGGGAGCACTGCCTGGAAATTTCAAATGACATTACAGCTGTAATGTGCTTAAGTTAATGTTAATATCAAACCAGAACATCCTGGAACAAATGCCCTAAAGCCTCCATAAGCAATTTGCCTTAACTAGTCAAATAAATTACTTGGTGTTGTCTGGCCTTGGTAAACATGCCTTTAATCTCAGCACTTCAGAGGCAAAGGCAGAGTGATCTCTTGAGTCCCAGGTCAGCCTGGTCTATAGAGCTAGTTCCAGGACAGTCAAGACTACACAAAGATACCCTGCCTAAAAAAAAGGAGGGGTGAGGGAGGGAGGGAGAGAGGGAGGGAGGAGGGAGGGAGAGGGGCTGGGGAGGCGGGCCAGCAGTTTCAGTGCTTCTGTAGATGTTTGATGTTCAGACCCACATGGCAGCTGATACCTGTGTGTAAATCCAGTTTCAGGGGATCTGACACCCTTTTTTAGCCTCCTGGTGCACCAGGCACTTAAATAATGCAGACAGACAGACAGACCACACACCCCTACACTAAACCGAACACAAAGGATGGTTTCTTGAGGGCCTGGGCCTGCAGTAAGAAATGTGGAACTGCGTTTTGTCTTAAGTTTCTTCGTCCCTAGACTCAGAACTTCTACAACCCACAGAATTCATGAATGATAGGAGTGTTAGGGACATATGTCATTAAAAAAAAAAAAAAGCCTTTAAGCCAGACAGGGGTGGCCCTATGTCTTTAATCCCAGCACTTGGGAGGCAGAGGCAGGTGGATCTCTGAGTTTGAGGCCAGCCTGGTTTACAGAGTGAGTTCCAGCACAGCCAGGGCTACACAGAGAAACCCTGCGTCAAAAATCCAAAAACCAAAGCAAAGCAAAGCAAACCAAACCAACGACAAAAAATTCTTCACTAAGCTGCTTCTCTCTTTCCCTCCCCCTCCCTCCATCTCTCTCTTCTCCCTCCCTTCAACCCTTCCTCCCTTCTCTCCTTCTTTCTTCCAGGATCTCATACAGCTCAGGCTGGTCTTGAACTCATGATGTTACTGAAGCTGCCCTTAAACTCCCGGTCCTCCTGCCTCTCCCGTGCTGGGACAACAGACTTGCTACCTCTGCCCTTTGCCTCATTTCTAACCAGCCAATAAGCAAATGTCAAGCGTTTCCCTGAGTTTTATGAGCCATTTAAACAAGTTATTAAACCTAAGGGGGGACTGTGGGGACCTTGATTAGACTTGGTTGAGCGCAAGTGCAGAGTGTGGCCTGAAGTGGGTACAGTCTGGTGGGACTGAGCACCTCACTTGAGTCTGTGCTAACCCCAGGTAGTTTATATGAGAATTGAGTTCAGAGGACCCAGTGGCGATTGGAGAGCTGGAGAATTGGCTGTTTGAGTAAAAAGTCTCCACACAAGTGTCTGAGGTGTTGTGAGCAAAAGCAGTTCAGAGACCCTGTCGGGAACGGTCCTGTGTTGGGCCTCTGATCCTATAAAACTGCCATGTGACAATTTACCCTTCTCACGGGAAGCATATGGAATTAACAGACTGTGACAGTGGGCTTTTATTTTTCCACAATATTTTAACTTTTATCTGTTAAAAGGCTTCCAAGACCAAAGAAAGCAACTCCAGGAAAGTAATTTATATAAAATTTTATTTGATCTGACACTTGATCTTTAAAGTTCAATGGCTTCAAATGGGAAGATATATAAGGGAAGTCATACAATTTTATTATGGAGAATTGCAAACATGTCGGACCTGGAGGGAATGGTATCATAAGTCTCATGACCCTACCACGGCTTCCACAGCGATCAGGGCTCCTTGCTCTAAGTTATATTCTGTCTCCCCACCACCACTGTTGACATTTTTCTTTTTTTTTTTTTTTTTTTTGCTGGAGGTTTTTGTTTTGTTTTTGAGACAGGATCTCACACTATAGCCTGGCTATCCTGGAACTTGCTATGTAGACCAGGTTGGTCTTGAATTCATAGAGATCTACCTGCCTCTACACTGAAATCAAAGGTGTGTGCCACCACACTGGGAAACATATTTATGGAGCATGTGACGTTTTGTACTTTGTGTATTTTGGATAAGGTTTACGTGATCTTAGATACCTACCTCCTCACATGTTTCTTTTTCAGACCAGTGAGCTCGTCTTTCTATTGAACATGTTAACCACATAAATTTAGTCTGGAAGACCAAAGCCCGTTGTATCATGGGATTGCTCAGACTCCTCTTTGCTTCTGCTTCTCAGCTGGACAGCAGTGGGGACAGGGCATGGCCATCTGCTTTTGTGGCTCCAGCTGCTGGTGCACTGGTGAGTGCCTGGTTTGCCATGAGGCTTCCAAATTGACACTGGCTGGGCTGGGCTTTGCAGAAAGGCGGGCCCAGAAGGCACCAGCTGCTTTAATGAGGGCACTTGCCTTACCCTCTGTGAGGGTCACCCAATCACTGCCTAGGATGAGGGGGTGAGTAGGTGCAGGCAATCAGAAGACATGGTTGCTGGAAGGGCTTCCCCATCCCAGTGCAGCCTGAGATTCCTCAGAACTGAACACTGGTGGCCTTTCAGGAAAAGCTGTCGATCATTTCTTAATAGTGGAAAACATTTACCCTCACCCACCCACCCACCCAATCCTTTTTCTTAAATCAGCCAGTGGTGGCGCATGCCTTTAATCCCAGCACTTAGGGAGGCAAAGGTAGGTGGATCTCTGAGTTCAAGGCCAGCCTGGTCTACAGAGTGAGTTCTAGGACAGCCAGGGATACACAGAGAAAACCTATCTAAAAAAACCAAACAATGGGCTGGAGAGATGGCTCAGTGGTTAAGAGCACTGACTGCTCTTCCAGAGGTTCTGAGTTCAAATCCCAGCAACCACATGGTGGCTCACAACCATCTGTAATGGGATCCGATGCCCTCTTCTGGTGTGTCTGACAACAGCAACAGTGTACTCATGTATATAAAATAAATCTTAAAAAAAAAAAAACCAAACAAAAGAAAAACAACCAAACCAAACAAAATACCTAAACAAACAGACAGACAGACAAGCTTTCCTTTAGTCTGAGGGCAGATGCAGAGGAAGCAGTGTCTGGACAGTTCTTGGTGATGGTTTTAACAAGGAAGCAAATTAGAAATAGAAAGGGGGTTGGGGTGGTGTAGCTCAGTTGGTGCAGTGCCTGAAGCCGCAGGTCCTAACACGAGCCCTGGGTAACACTACATAACATGTGTGCTTCAAGGTCATCCCTCCAGCACAGAGTGAGCAGGAGGCCAGCTTAGGCTAGACAGGACCCTTGTGAGCCATCTTGGTCTTTGATGAGATTTTAATTTCCATCCCGTTTTGTGGTATGAAATGGAGCAGTCTATGAAACTGAGCAGTCTTGTTTGGGAGGGAGATGGACTCTAGCTCTGGCCAGGTCCCAGAATAGAGCCTTCCAGAGGATGTTCCACTGTCAAATTCTTGATCGCATTTTTACATAAATAATCTTCAAAGATAGTAACGGTCCCTGCCTTGTTTAAAGATATTTAATAGCCGTGGTTTTAACGTTTAGTCATTTAACTTGACGCCTCCTTTTAACTTCTGAAAGAAAAAAACTCTCCCCAGCCCATTTCACTCAGGTTTTTTTTTTTCCTACCAGAAATGGGTTTTTGTGTTTTCTCTGCTGCTACATAATGCGATTATGTAGCTCTCAATTTTATTTTATCAGTGTGATTAATTAGATTGATGGGTTTCCTAATAGTGAACTATCCTTAAGGAACTGACATAAATTCTCTTTTTAGGTTTGTTCTTAGGCACTTAATAGTTTTTGTTGCTATTGTGAATAGAATCTTATTTCCCATTACACTTTCTAATTGGCTATTGCGGGTATATAGGAGAGCTATTGATTTTTGCACATTGATCTTGTATGTAGTCACCTTGTTGAATTCTCTTATTAGTGGTAATAGTTTGTCGATTGATTTTTCTTAGGCTTTTCTATACCGGGAAAAGCATCAGCTGAGAGACGGCAGCTTCCCTCTTCTGTGATGTGCACCCCTTACCCGTCCCCTTTGGTGGAATTGCCAGAACACCTGACACCATTTTGAACCGTAGGGTGGTTGACTCCAGTTCCTCCTGGGCTCTAACTCCAGCTGGAGTGCCCATGCTGCTTCACCAGCGCTTGTTAGCTTCCCACTGTCTTACTTCTCACGACAGTTATCCCTTTTCTGGTTGGTTGGGAGATTTCTTTTCTATTATGTCATCACTCAGAGTTGAATTTACCAAGACAGTCATATTTTACGTTGAATTTATGCAATAAATGAAGTTGATACCTGCCTTTTATGTGTATGTATTGAATCCAAGGTAATGCATATCCTAGAAAACTACATGGAGATATACATGCTGGGGCTGATACATATCTTCTCATTTAAAATTTGTTTATTTGATCTATGTGTGTGTGTGTGTGTGTGTGTGTGTGTGTGTGTGTGTGTGTGTGTGTGTGTTACGACGTTGCTCAGCTATGCCTGGATATCAGCCACCTGAGTGCTGGGATTACAGCTGTGAGCCAGTGCATCAGGCTTTGCCTTGGAGTCACAGAGATTCCGCCTCTGCCTCTGGAGTGCTGGGATTAAAGGTGTGTGTGCCACCATGCCCAGCACAAGTTACAGAGAGTTGAAAGCCACCATACAGGTGCTAGGAACAGAACTCAGGTCCTCTGGAAGAGCGGCAAATGCTCTTAACCACTAAGTCTTCTCTCAAAGCCCTTGTTTTTATATGGTTGATGAACATCAGCAATAATCTTCATCAGAATATATTCACTAGTATACAGAATCTACTCAGGAGTAGAGTTTCTGTGACAGGAAGTTTATGTATGTTTAATTTTAGTAGACAGAATCAAACAGTGTTTCTAGGTGGTTATAATTATTTAACTCCCACCAGCAATGTGTTGGATTTCTGTTACTCCACATTCTCACCAACATTTAATGCTGTCTGTCATTTTACTTTTAGGCCATACTCGGAGGGGGCAGGAGATCACAATTACAAATGCTAGAGTCAAGAGTAAATAGACTAACAGGCTGATGGTTGTTAAGGCAGTTGAAATGACTCTTATGCTCCCCTGTGAAAACAAAAATAAGGGCCTCAGGTGACTCCTAAACATTGACAACCTAAGTACATAGACATGTGGCATGGTGTGTGTGTGTGTGTGTGTGTGTGTGTGTGTGTGTGTGTGTGTGTGTGTTGGTGGGGTTGGGGATCCATTACACTGGCCAGAAAAGGAGTAAAGATTCACAATGTATTTTAGGCAGGGGGATTGGTATGAGTTAAGAGGCCACCCTGGGGTTGGGGATTTAGCTCAGTGGTAGAGCGCTTGCTATTAGCAAGCGCAAGGCCCTGGGTTCGGTCCCCAGCTCCGGAAAAAAAAAAAAAAAAAAAAAAAAAAAAAAGGCCACCCTGGGTTGTGGGGGAAAAAAGAGGGATAGGAAGGGAGAGGCAGAGATAGATAGATGGAGAAACAGAGAGAGACAGAGACAGAGTCTTACTCTCTTAGCAGCTGGCTAATCTAGTAAAGTTTAGCGCGCTGTTACAATTTTCATTTTGAAATAGGTTTGAGAAATTAAGTGACTTTCCAATGTCACAGAACTCTATTTGGGCTTTCGTTTCATTGCCCAGGACACAACGGAACGAAATAGAAGGTAAATATCAAAATCAAGCCCTGCACCCCCTCGCGCGGATACGGGGAAGCACAGCAAGTGAGTCACTCAGCCTGCCCAGTAGCTTGCACACTGGGTTGCCAGCCGGCTCCTTTTTGGCTAAGCACCGACCGGAAGTGTTTCTGAGGGTTGCATTTCTACGACGCACAGCCGGAAGTTTCTACCCGTGGGTCTTCAGAAAGAGATAATCTGAGGAGTGGGCTACAGCTGGAGTACTCAGGTGTGGATCCCGGGGGGTGGAGAGGCAGGGAAGATGGTGTGACCGTAAGGGACACCGGCGCGGGGAGACGGAGAACGAGGCAGAACTCAGACCTAGTGTGGACCATTCTCCTGGCCGCTGGCCTCTTCACCCTGCCCCCACTTGGAGCTGGAGTGGCAGGGGCACCGCCCCCTTGACAGTAACACAGTCTTTTTGTAGGTACTGACCCTTGACCTCGGGGTGCTACCTCATCCCTCAGACGTGATGGCTACGGGCGCAGATGTACGAGACATTCTAGAACTCGGGGGTCCAGAGGGAGATGCCGCTTCTGGGACCATCAGCAAAAAGGATATTATCAACCCGGACAAGGTAGCAGGGGTATTTGAAGGTGTTGAAGTAGGGCTGAAGGTGTTGGCGAAGGAATGGGAAGGGGTGTTACCAGAAGAGAGATGGTGGAAGTGATAATAAAAGGAGAACTACAATGGAACAAAAAGTATGCCACCCTTTATGTGATGGAGAGGACACTGGGAAGTGATGGGAACTAAGAGAGTGGGAAACCACCAAAGGACAAAAGGATTGGGGGAATGTGACACTTTTAAGTTGTTGGGAAGAGAGAGAAAGTCATTGTGACAGTCTTGAGGTGAGGGAAGAACTTTCTTCCCTGATAACTCAGATGAGAGTGGGGAGAGGAAAGACCTGTGGAAACCGGGTAAAGACACTCCCATGAGTGGGTTCCTGTGACTGGTTCAGCATTCATTTTTCAGATTGTGCTGGGCAAAAACTAAAGGTAAGGGTGGTCTAGGTCATCATTTTTCCCCTGTGGTTTTCTTTCCAGAAAAAGTCCAAGAAGTCCTCAGAGACACTGACCTTCAAGAGGCCGGAGGGCATGCATCGGGAGGTCTATGCTTTGCTTTACTCTGACAAAAAGCAAGTATTGGAATCCCAAGTTCCCCGGGTTTACCCTAGCTCACCTGGCACATCCCTACTTCCCTGTTTTCTCTTCTCCTGCTTTCCCTAGCCTGTATCCCCAACCAGGGCTCCTCCTGCAGGACTGCTCGGTGTCTTGCTCCAGGACATGACTTCCTTATTCAGGGGTAGACTGAGCTTCTGGGCTTTAGTGGTTCTTCACACACCTGCTTCTAACCGTTCACCTCCACAACCAGGGACGCACCCCCACTGCTTCCCAGTGACACCGGTCAGGGGTACCGGACAGTGAAGGCTAAGTTGGGGTCCAAGAAGGTCCGACCTTGGAAGTGGATGCCATTTACCAACCCAGCTCGAAAGGATGGTGCTATGTTTTTCCACTGGCGCCGAGCAGCGGAGGAGGGCAAGGACTACCCTTTCGCCAGATTCAATAAGGTGAGCTGCTAACAGGCAAAATCCAAGCCACTTGCGTGAATTTTCCAGTCTCCGAGGGTGGGCTCCAGATGTGTTCGGTCCCAGCCACGCTTACCCACTCAGTTCTAGGTCAAGCTGTTGTTTGTGGATTTCTTCTGCCTGTTGCATTCTGTCCTTCTCTGGATCTGTGGTGGGCTTTAGTGGCTTCCCTTGGCCCGTCAGGAGCTGCTGCTCCTCAGAGCTGCATCCTAGGTGTTCCCTGCTTCTCCATGCTTCTTTACTGTTCTCCTTTAGCTCTGTAGCTTCAGTTACTCTTCAGCAGTGATGACCTCACCCCAGAAGATGATTTACTAGGATCCCTTTCTGAGCGTCCCATGGGCGGCTCACATCAGGACTCATAACCCTTCCTCAACTCCTGCTCAGTGAGAGACAGCATTTCTACACCACTGCGTGCATCACACACTTGGGACTCATCTTTGACTTGGCAGTTTCCTCTTAGTAGTGAACAACAGGACAAAGAAGGGGAAGAGGATGGCATGCATGTAAAAAAACAAATTGAGTCCTGGCAGAGAGTACTGCCAATACACTGGAACTAGAATTTGAATGGCGGGAATGAGAAAACAGTGCACTTACTGGCAGTGCAGGAGTGGCCTGCACCTTACTCATTTATTTTGTATGTGGCAGCATTTGTACTGTGGCACATGCAAGTAGACCAGAGGACAACTGCAAGACAGACCCCTTAGGTTGTCTGGCCTTCTGAGACACCCTGTCAACCCTAAGAGTGGTCAGGGAGGGCCTCTCTGGGAACTAGACCTTGTGATCTGTTCAGCTGATTCTATTACCAATCAAATCCCTGCCTGTGCGCTTCATCCTTTGCATCTAAGCACCCTAAACCAAGATCCGTTATTCTTTTTGGACTTTTAGCCTTGTCTAAAGCAGGGCCTTTTCCAGTCTCATCCAGCCATTGAGAGGAAGAGCTAGAGTAGGCTAGGATTGGATAGCCTGTGGCTAAGGTACTATACAATGTGGCTCAGAACAGTCTAGAACTGGAGCTTAAACAGCAGAAGGGTCAAACTCAGATTTTTCTCAGGCTGATGTATCTTTTGCCTGGATGCCCTCTTGGATGGCTTATAGACTTTTTCAGACTGAGTATAGCCCAGCGTGGCTCTATCACACCCATCCCAAAGCAGTTTCCTCCATCACACCATCATTCTTAGAGTGCTCAGGGCCAATTGCTACAAGACTGATAGAGCTCAGTGTAAAGGTGAAGTATTTGGGGGAGGGAGAGGGGGTGGAGAGACAAACATGTTCTTTTATTTTTAAAGAACACTCAATTTGTATTTAGTACTTAACTGCTCCAGTATGTTGAAGCCTAAACATTGAGAACAAAAATCAATCAGACAAAATATCTGTCCTTAAAGACGTCATGTTAATTGAGAGACAGAGGACTATGGGGACAGTTGCAGTCTGGTAGGAGACAACCACTCAGAAGGCTGGAGAGTTATAGGAGTTTCCCCAACGATGGTACTAGGTACAGTGATTTTTTTCCCCCTTCATGAACATGGAACATGATGAAGAAAAATAGAAGAGTGTAAGGCCCAGAGGCTCCTGCAGGCAGGCCTATGGCCAAGGTTGATCCCTGGGCCACATGGTGGAAGGCGAGAACAGATTCTGACCTCCAGATATACCCATCCCTACACACCTGAAACATAGCTGCAACTTAAAGTGTAAAGGTTCATGTGTGTTTGGTGCACTGGGCATTCCCATACTGATAAAGCCTAAAGCTCCATCCATGTAGGCTGATGTGGGGGCTGGTGTGCTCTCTCTGTTGATCAACAGTGATCATGCCAGGTGGCCCTTGGCAACCAAGCTTAAAAACTTGGAGCCACCCATAGATTTTAAAGTAGAGTCATGTCAGGACTAGATGAGTTCTGGCAAGGTCAGATTCAATGAGTTCATGTTCTTCCTCTCCAGTTGCTCCTCTGAGGGGGGTGTCTTACTCTCCCTGACTCCCCCTCTGCTCTTGCTCAGACCAGGAGTCCACGAGACATTGATGGCATCCTCCCTGGCCCTTCACGCCCAATTTTGGGATTTCCTGTTACTGCAGCCTATAGGCCTGTGCCTTCTCTGTTGCTTTATCTGGGCTTATGGGCTGCTGAAGGTGGCTGCTTGGCTTATGGCTTCTCACCTCCACCACTGCTGCAGGTGCCTGCTCAGTGTCCTGCTCTCCTTTCGCCCATTACCTTCTCTGCTGCCAGGTGGTCTTAGGTACAAGAAACAGGACTTAAAAAGTGATTTTATGTACACATGTATGTTTGCCTGTATGTGTCTGTGTACCACATGGGTAAGAAGAGGAAGTTGGATCCACTGGAACTGGAATTATAAATGGTTGTGAGCTGCCATGTGGGTGCTGAGGGTGGAACCTCAATCTAGAAAAGACCTTTAATCTCTTTAGAACTAGCCTCGTTGGATCTTACCACACCTAGGTGAATTCTAAGCTCCCAGGAGGGGGTGCACTCCCTGCAGCAGCTGGTTCTACTGCCACAGCAGACTCTTCTCAGCTCACTCAGTTTCCCTACTGCTCCAGAAGCCAGGGGCACACTAGGGTATCTTCATCTCATGTCCTTACGTTTCTCCCCCGAACCTCCCATTCTCCCTCACTAGTTCACTTCTGTGATCCCAGTATTTGGGAGGTGGAGGCAGGAGGATCAGGAGTTCAGATACATACTGTCAGGGCCAGCCTAGGGTACAAAAAAACAAAAACCAAAAACACAACACAGGGCTAGAGAGATGACTCAGTAATTAAGAGGGCTTATTGCTCTTCCGAACTGGTTCCCAGGAACCAGATTGGGTAGCTTACAGCTACCAAAAACTCCAGCTTCTTCTCGACATCCAGTGCCTTCTTCTGGTTTCCATAGTCACATCCCTCCACACACACACACACACACACACACACACACACACACACACACACACACACACACACACACAATTAAATTACTAGGAGGTATACACAGCCAAGTCTGGGAAACTAGAGAGCTTCTCCAGAGATGATGCTTGAGAGGTCGTCGAAAGGATGAGAATGTTCTGTTGGTGGAAGGAATGTGGGATTAAGAGTAAAGAGAACTGGCCAGGTCTTGCTCTTGAACTTAGGAACCATCTAGAAGGCACTTTATTGTAGAGGTTGGTCTGGAACAGCCTTTCCTAGAGACAGGCGAATGGTCTTTCCCTGTTTGTAGTTCAGCAGAGACTGAGAAAGATATTAGGATTTTAAGAGAATACAAGGTCGTGTTTATATTACATGAATGGGCACACAGTTGTGACATACAAGTGCTTCTTTGTTTCCATTCTTATTGTAGGCCAGTTCTGACAGACTGCACTGGTCTGCCCTGTAAGTAGCATGGTGTCATCTTGTTTGCAGATAGACTTGATTGGAAGAGGACAGAAAGGTGGTTTGAGTGGTCTCTCAATAATAGTGTTGTACTGCTCTGAATGGGTTGTGGCCATTGAGATGGATGGGGATTCTGGAGGTAAAGCCCAGATTAAGTATAAAGTAGGAATGAAAAGATGCTTCCCAGTGCCAGGTGCATACTTGTGCTTGTAATCCCAGTGTGTGGGAGACTGAGGCAGGAGGACTGCTGTTAGAGCTAGTCTGATCTTCACAGAGGCCACTTACCAAGGCTGTGTCAACAACAAAACAGAAACATAGGTCATCATTAGAAACAGTTCTGGGGGTTGGGGATTTAGCTCAGTGGTAGAGCGCTTGCCTAGCAAGCGCAAGGCCCTGGGTTGGGTCCCCAGCTCTGAAAAAAAGAAAAAGGAAAAAAAAAAAAGAAAGAAACAGGCTTCTGATGGTGGCTTTGGTGACAGTGGTTGAGGTATGCATTGGGGATGTTTGAAGAAGAGGGATGAACACAGGATTGAGCATGCTAAGGTTGGGGATGTGGGACATGGTAGGAAGTGTCCAGCAGCAGTTGGAAAGAGGCTGTTGTGCTTTTGAATCCATGAGAAAGTTCCTGTTCTAGCCCATACTGACCCCTCCTCATGTCTCTCACCTGTGACCCAATTGTGGCGAGGCTGGTGACTCTGAAAGGGCACCTGGGGTGGGAATGTGGGCCAGGAGAGGAAGGGGGTATAGGCAGTAAGAGTCCCTGGAGGTGCCCAACTTTGAAGTACTCTGAGATGGACAAGTCCCACTGTCACCACCGGGTGGCAGTAGTGCTTCATACAAGGCTCTGGGCCTTTCTCTGGCTGATGGGTTTGTGACTTGAGAATTGACCCTTGAGTGCCTAGAAGTGCTTACAAATCAGATAGGAGCGTGTGGCCTGTTCCAAAAGATGGTAAGTTGTCCTGAAGTGACCCAGAGCATTATAGGGAGGGGCCTCTGGCTAATCAGACTGGGTCTTTCCTTCCTACAGGCTGCCCCTGCAGAGAGGGGTACAGGGGTTGGTAATAAACAGAAAGGGTTGTGGTAAATGACCAGTCTGCTTGGACATATGCAAAGGAATGCAGTCCCCGTGTCTTTGTGCCAGTAGACAGTGCAGGTGCCAGTGTACTCAGAGCAGGAGTACCAGCTCTACCTTCACGATGATGCATGGACTAAGGCAGAGACTGACCATCTCTTTGACCTCAGCCGCCGATTTGATCTGCGCTTCGTAGTTATTCACGATCGGTATGACCACCAGCAGTACAAGGTGAGCATATGCATTTGTTGAGCATCCAGTCCTTCTGCCATTTCTTCCATGCGCTTCTCAGTGCTCCTCTCCATGTGTCTTGATCCTCAGAAGCGTTCTGTGGAGGACCTGAAAGAGAGGTACTACCACATTTGTGCCAAGCTTGCCAACGTGAGGGCTGTGCCAGGTACAGATCTCAAAATACCAGTATTTGATGCTGGACATGAGAGACGGCGGAAGGAACAGCTGGAGAGACTTTACAACCGAACCCCAGAGCAGGTCACAACCTCTTCTCCGTAACTGAAACCTTTTGCTCTCCACCCTCCACGGCCCTTCCACCTCCAGCCCATTTCTGTGGTCCCGTTCTTCCTTTCTCTGCTGCCCTCATAGATAACCCAGTGTCCCTTCAACTCCTTGGCCACCCTGCCCACACAGCCCTCATGTGTGCTGAGGCATTTCTTGCTTTTGCAGGTGGCAGAGGAGGAGTACCTGCTCCAGGAGCTTCGTAAGATTGAGGCCCGGAAAAAAGAGCGGGAGAAGCGCAGCCAAGACCTGCAGAAGCTGATTACCGCAGCAGACACCACCGCAGAGCAGCGGCGCACAGAACGCAAGGCTCCCAAGAAGAAGCTACCCCAGAAGAAGGAGGCCGAGAAGCCGGTGTGGAGGCTGACCCACAAGCTCAGGGTGGAAGGGTCCCTGCTTCAGTGGCATTCTGAGAGTACCCGGAGTCAGTGGGTCCCTGGGCTCTCTCTGACACCTAAGGCTCTTTAACTCTTCCTGCAGGCTGTTCCTGAGACTGCAGGCATCAAGTTCCCAGACTTTAAGTCAGCAGGTGTGACATTACGGAGCCAGCGGGTGAGTTACCTCACGCAGTGTTTGCGCCCTTGCCATCGCTGCTAAGTTTAGAGCAATGTGGGAGGGGCTATGAAAAGAGGTGGCCTTGTCAGGATCTCATGACATGGCCGAGCCTGGTCTGCCTGTACCATTGTCCACTTCTCAGCTGGTTCCCTCTTAGCCACGGCTACACCCACGGGTGGGTTCCCTGCATGCCTCACCCCAAGAGGTGGAAGGCTTAGCTAACTTGATCATTGCAGATGAAGCTGCCCAGCTCTGTGGGTCAGAAGAAGATCAAGGCGCTGGAACAGATGCTGCTGGAACTTGGTGTGGGTGAGTGATGCTGAGCCCCATGGGACGTCCCCCTCTCTGGGGCTATGCAAGGGAGTATATAGGTCGTGTTTCAGGCGTTCAACCACAGTCCGGCTTTGTCTTGCTTGCAGAGCTGAGCCCTACGCCCACAGAGGAGCTGGTGCATATGTTCAATGAGTTGCGGAGTGACCTGGTGTTACTCTACGAGCTCAAGCAGGCCTGTGCCAACTGTGAATATGAGCTGCAGATGCTACGGCATCGGCATGAGGCTCTGGCTCGGGCAGGAGTGCTGGGCGGCCCTGCCACACCAGCAGTGGGACCAGCCCCAGCGTCTGCTGAGCCAACAGTGTCTGAATCTGGACTTGGTCTTGACCCTAGCAAGGACACCATCATTGATGTCGTGGGTGCACCGCTCACACCCAATTCGGTAAGAGCCTCAATAGGCTTGTGGGAAGCTTGCCCTGGCTCTACAAGGGAACACACTGTCTACAGACCCCACTCCTTCCAGTGCCTTCAAGGGAATGGTTGACATTGTGAGGGGTGAGGCTAAGGACAGGAGTGGGTTGACTGTTGGGCCTCTTCTCTGAAAAATGACAGACACTAAGCCTTGAGTACGACCTCTGGGGGGCCACTAACCTCAACACTTTCTCTTTAGCGGAAACGACGGGAATCAGCCTCCAGCTCATCTTCTGTGAAGAAAGCCAAGAAACCATAAGGGGCCATCAGAGTTGGTGGTATGGTGTAAATAGAGCTGTTAAGTTGGACTGAGCTGATTCTATTTCTTACCTCCTCATATCTTTGGCTGGACTGATAGTTTGATCTATCAGTGGATCACTACAGCAAGTCCCTAAACGCTTGCTTGCAGTGCCCACCATCAGGCCCTTAGCCACTTTTGTTGCCTAGACCCTGCACCTTGCACACCCATGGTTTTATATTTAAGGTGGTCTTGCACACGGCCAGGATCTCAACAGTTTTGGCAGGTCCTTGTGGTCCAGGTATTTCCCAACCCCCACCCCACCCCTGCCCCCAGGTGTATAACTTTAGTGAAGCCATCAAAGGTACTAACTATATAGTGCCAGCTGCTTACATGCTGATGGCTTTGTATGGAGTTGAAGCCTGGAGAATCAGCACACACACAAGGACATCTTCATTACACACTAGGACCTTGTTTCCCCGACTTTATTCAAGTGGCACGTTCACAGCAGGGATTTTGGGGGTGGGGGTGGACACAAGGTGGGGCCTGATCTGTCCTGGAGCCCTGGGGGCACCACACACCATGCACTATGGATGGGAGGGGCACAGGGAGGGCTTGGTGGCCCCAGCAGAAGCCTGTGTACCAGGGAGAAGGCAGTGAGTACCTGGGTTCCCCCTAGCCCAGGCCCATAATGGCAGGGGCTAATACTGGGCTGAGACTGAGGAATGGGAGTGGGGTGGGGCACAAAGTGTCTGCTCCAGAGGGGCCAAGTGGCCAAGCCCTCACACAGGGCACAAGCCTGTAGGGCAGCTGGGGGACACTCTGGGCGCAGAGCTGTGCCACTCTCCCTTTTCCCTCTGGTGAGGGAGAGGATGATTCTGGTTTGGGCCAAGCAGCTACCCTGTCCTGCCCCATCCTGTCCTCTGCCAATCAGAAGGGCTTTGATGTCTGCTTGAAGATGAAGCCTCGGTATGCCAATGTCTTCATGATGTTGGCAATGTTCTTGCAATCATCTAGAAAGAAAAGAAGACATTCAGATGGGCCAGATTCAGGAGCTATAGGCCTGAGGAGGACATCTCTGGCTCTGATGGCAACATTTCTGGCCTTGGATTGGGCTGGGTGATACTGGGCCTGCAGGAAGCCTGGACTCAGTGCTTCTCAGTCCCATAATTCATACTGGAAATTGGCCGCTGTGTCCCATCCTGGCCCCAGCGGTGATGTATGGGCGCCGTCGCAGTAAGAAAAAGGCAGAGTAAATGTGTAATTTCTCCCTTGACGGCCCCTGGCCGCTGGGCGATCCTTCTTGTTGCCGCCACATGGGGACGGCCTGTCCGCCACACTCCGTCTTCCCGCCACCCGCCTTGATGTCTCCATTTCATTACTGTGCGGCCATTCATCACACCCACAGCCAGGGTGACTTTGTCGGCACTTGTGTGTGGGGGAGAACTGTGGCCCAGACCACACTCAACTGGTGACAAGGCACAACCCTTGGCATGGCTGTGCCATAGCCCTGGGAACACCTGTCCTGGATACCTGTGCCCGTATAGCTCCAGACAGGCTAGGGAAGGCCATGGTTTCTATGTTGTCAGCCTGCCAGACATGCAGCGGTCATCCTACAACCTGCCTCTGTCTGAGTAGGCTTGGCAATGGTCACCTTTAAGACCTTGTCTCAGTCAGCTCAAACACCAGGTTAAATAGTATGTATGTGTCAGACCCTCAGTTTCTCTGGTTTGGCCACTGAGAAACTCCATGCTGTGAGCTACTGTAGTAACCTGCAGGCTGCAGGGACTCTGGGGCCTTTGCCAGGACAGGACTTGCTCCACTGCTAGGTGTAAGAAGGGGAGCAACTGGGAGCTTGTCCTTCTAGGGCAGTGGCTCCCAGCCTGTAGGTCAAGACCTGTTTAGGGTCGAATGACCTTTCACAGGGGTCATGAATCATATCCTGCATATCAGATATTTACAATTCATAATGGTAGCAAAATTACAGTTAGGAAGTAGCAATGAAAACTTTGTGGGGTTGGTGGTGTCAACACAACATGAAGAACCGTATTGAAGGGTTGCAATGTTAGGAAGGTTGAGAACCACTGTGCTAGAGGAAGCCTACACAGAAACTGCCCATCTATCTAGGTTCAGCTTCCCAAAACAGTCCCTAACGCCTTTCCCATCTCCCTTCCTTGTCCCTGGGCCACAGCCTCATTTCATAGCTGCTGTGATGCAGAAGTACCATACATCGATGGTGTAACCAAGCGAGGGGTGGTGGTGAGGTCAGGAGGCCTTGGAATCTTTTCCTTCCATGGAGCATCTATGCATGCCCTCACTAAGACTGTAGCCTAAGAAAGGGGACTCTGCCCCCTTTCCCCCCACCCCCAGTAATGAAAATGTCTCATTAGCCAAGGATCTAGGGTAGGCCAACCATATGAGATCCTGTCTTATAAGGGTTCAATATGTATGTACCTATGGTGGACTGAGATGTGGGGAGTTGATATCGTGTTTCTCCAGGGACTCAGGAAACAAGTCAGGGCTGGTCTGCTTTGAGGCAGAATGGGGAGAAGACAGATGGGTGGGTAGTGGCGGCCATGGCAACTCCAGACATGACCCATCCCCGTGGTTTATGGGCCGGACACGCGCCCCGCTCAGCTGAGGCCCTGTCATTTGTCTCCCTTAGTGAGTGCGCCAGTGCTGTGGGGGTAGAGGGAGGGGTATGACAGGAGGAGCTAAGCAGTTGACAGGAATAGGACAGGAGGTGTGGGGCCAGATGCTGTGATGGCATTGTTGAGACAAGAGGCAACCTGGGACAGGGTATTTTTCCCCAAATAAACCTAGGCCTGTCAGGGCACCTCAAATCCTTCCTGTCTAGTACTCTGGAGACCATGGCTGCTGTGCATATTAAGAATAAGTCCCCTCGTTATCAGCAATTACCCAGCGGCCACACACCTCATTTCTTTTAGCAGAAAAGAAAATTAGTTTTCTATTGACTTCATCTGGCTCCTCCCTCAATGCTGGACAAATCACTCAATCTGCCTCCCCTTGGACCAAGTAAATGTCCTATTCTAGACCCCTAGGCCACCAATGAGCAAGTGTCAATTTACCTGTGCCAAGTGGTGCCTGCTCACCTCAGTCAGTCTCGCCCTTTCCCCATGCCATATGTGGCCAACTTCACCTAAATCATGAGCTCTGGCTGCTCCTGATGGCCATCCTCCCCTATCCAAGATCTTTCTCTTCAGTCCCACCACAAACTCAAATCTTCACAGTTCTTTCCAGATAAGCAGAATCAAAACATCCCAATACTGAATTCTCCCCAGGTTTTCTCTTCCTTCTGCATTCTCAACATCAGCACATGGCACTGTACAGTAAATCACCCGAAACTCCCAAGAGGCCAACACCTTATGCACACGGTCCAGATCTAATCGGTCTGAACCCTCTGCAGGACTGGTTTTCTTATTCTTCAATCCAGTGGCCCTTAACCTGTGGGTCTTGACCATCGAAAAACATGTATTTCTGATGGTCTTAGGAGTTGAGACACTGCTTAGCAAAATTACAGTTACAAAGTAGCAACAAAAATAGTTTTGTGGTTGGGGGGTCACCACACTATGAACTGTAAGAAAGGGTTGTAGCATTTGGAAGGCTGAGGACCACTGCTAATCAAATGCTTCCTTTTTCCAGTAGCCAGTCACCTGTATGTCCACACCCTGTAATTCTTAGATCGAAACAGTCTGGCTTGTCCCTCAGGTCCACACTCTTGTAGCCAATAAGGTCTTTACACAACAATCTTTTCATGTCCTTCCCTCTTTAAATTCCTTTAGTGGTTCTTGCTGCCTTGTTTAAAGTTTGCATTTTATTTATTTATTTATTTATAAAGATAGGGTCTCACTAAGTAGCCCTCGGTAGCCTGGAACTCTGAGATGTTTCTGTGTCTCAGCACTTGGGATTAAAAGTGTACACGAGAATGCTTTATTAAAGTCTACACACATATACATGTATTTTAACTGTGTATGTGTATGTCATAGGACAACTTGTGGGAATTGGTTCTCTCCTGAGTGGTTCCTAGAGACCAAACTCAGGTCAGAAGGCATGATGGCAGGCGCATTACCCACTGAGCCATCTTGCATATCTTGTACTTTCCTCCTTTCCTCTGCATGGTTCTGGGTTTTAAACATAGTGCTGTGAACAAGCGAGATAAGCATTCTTCCTTTTATCCCCAAGCAGGGTCTGAGGTTAGATAAGGATAACCTTGATCTTGAACTCCTGGTCCTGCTTTTACCTTTTGAGAACTATAGTTATAGGTGTGTATTCAGAGGACAACCTATGGTGGTCATTTCTCTCCTTCCATCCTGTGGGTTCGTGGGAGTGGGGAAGGGTAAGACAGACCGAAGCTCTGAGATCACGTGGGTTAGTTGGCATCTTTGCCTTTATACCATCTCTTGTAGAGCTAGTTAGGCCAGCTTAAGGGTGCTGTGACACAGGATGAGAGGTTGCTGTGTTGTGTCCACAATGGAGGCCTCTAAAATAGGTCTTTACCTTCAAGTTCTAGAAGGCTAGCTAGCCACAAAAGCTTTTTCTTTCGAAAGGCATTGGTATTTTTAGTGTTAAAAATATTGGGGGGGGGGGCTGGAGAGGTGGCTCAGTGGTCAAGAGCACTGACTGCTCTTCCAGAGGACCTGAGTTCAATTCCCAGCAACCACATGGTGGCTCACAACCATCTGTTGCGGGATCTGATGCCTTCTTCTGGTGTGTCTGAAGACAGCTACAGTGTACTTATAAATAAAATAAATAAGTCTTTTTAAAAAAAGAAGTATTTTTATATCAACAGGCCCAGAATGGAAGGGTAACAGCTGTGCAAACCCACAGAGGGGATGAGTCAGGTAAGCACCTAGTAAGGAAGGCTAAGTGTATTCGGTGCCTCCATCCAGAGTGGTCAGCGCTGCTTGGCAAAGAAGCTGCTACTGGAATGGTGGCTGAGATCCCTCATAAAGGAACCCACCTGAGGTGGCACTGAATGCTTGTTAGTTACACTAGTTTGAAAACTGAAGAGTAGAGCACAGGAAGGAAGGCCTAGGACACTGGCCAGGGAAGACCTTCATGAGAAAGGGGTCCAGGAAGCCCTTGGATAGTACGTAGGGGCTTTTTCATCTGTGTCCTCACTTCATCCAGCAAGTGCAAACCTGTTTTGTGTGCTGGATGTGTATGTGTGTATGCTGGATGTGTTTGGGCCAGACTGGGTCTGGATACCCAAGACTAGCTCCCTGTACTTGCAGAGCTCAAAGATAGCCCCGTAAGAGGTGCAGTGCTATAAAAGAGAGGAGGCACGGAATTGCTTCTTTTGGAAGCTCCGGAATGGATTCCCAGAAGGACAAAGCCATGCAAAGCCCGGAGGGAGCTGGCCCAGAAAGTTAGGGCTAAGGTGAAGAGGCAATACAGACACCACTGGAAGCCATCTGTAGAGTGCCAACATTAATTTAACTGAGATATGCCGTGACAAGATATGAATGGGTGGTCAAGTCAGCAGTGCTGACTAGAGGAGATCCAAGGAACCCAAACGCCAATCTAAGAGTTCAAGAATTTGATTCTGGCAGCACTATGAAGACATAGTGAGACCCCATGTTGAAGAGGAAGAAGAGGAAGAGGAGGAAGAAGCAGAGGAAGAGGAGGAATAAGAAAAGATGAAGGAAAACAAAAAATGACTAAAGGGGTAAATCAATTTGGATAATCAAGGGTGGAAAGGATTAAGGAGGCTATGAGGTAATGTGGTTAAAAGCAGCATGCAGATAGATGTCAAGGCCCACCCCTGTAGCCTTCAGCCTGTCTGGTAATCTGTCCAGGGACTGGTGGAGCAGAGACCAGCAAAGCTGGGGTGCAGGAATGGGCAGGGGAAAGAAGCTGCAAGGAGCAGGACCTGCACGTGAGAATGAGGAGACTATAAGAACTCTGAGCTGACAGTCTAGAACCTCACTGACCTTATGCCCACATCTGTCTGGCTATCCAGCAGCAAGAATGTACTGAGCAAAAGTGCTGTGGGTTTCTTAGGCCAATCTGAAAGGACTGCCAGACTAAATGCTGTCCCAGATCAAATGGGACATACACTGAAAACTACTTGTTATTTCAAGTTCAAATCTCACTATTCCTCTGTATTTTGAGACAAGGTCTATCTAGTCCTAGCTGTTCTAGAACTCACTCTGTAGACCAGGCTGGCCTCAAGCTCACAGAGATCCACCTGCCTCTGCCTCTCTGCCTCTCTGCCTCTGCCTCTGCCTCCCGAGTGCTGGAATTATAAAGGCCTGTGTGGCCACTGCTCGGCTGCTCTACATTTTCATTTGTCAAGTTTGGCCACTCTGTAGTGGGCCTGGGGCCAGCACCGTGTTCAGCATCATAAGGAAGATCAAAGGAGCCCAAGTCAGTGAATTTAGAATTTAAACAGCAGAGAACCTCAGATTCTGAGTTTAGTTCACACTCAGCTACTTAATAACTGAACCTAACCAAGTTCTGAACTTTTAACTTTTCTGTGTTTTTGGTTTTTTTTCTCTAAAATGAAAAGAAAAATTACAGCAACTACTTCTCTTAAAGGATAATTTAAAAGATGAAATGAATTGTCTGTGAAGTATTTAAAATAGTGTCTATGTTACTTACCAGTTACTCTAATATAATATTGTTATTCTAAAATTAATATCCTGACACTCAGGCTGTGTTCCTTGGGCCCACACAGCCTCCTATGTCCCTCGCCCATTCATGGCCACTTTGGCCTTCATGACACTCTCTCCAGAAATCACTCCCCTCCTCCCCCACTCAGCACTCTTCTGTCTTCTAAACCTCCCAAGCAGGGTCTTATGGCCTCCACTCTAAAGTGACCCTGTCTTCCCGCCCCTCCCTGTATCACCCTCCACCCCACAGAGGTGCCTGAGGTGCCACAGGGCTGATGGTGAAGGATGACGGTGGTTCTACAATAAGGGGAAAAGGCAATTTCATCTTGATTAGCAGGCGATTTCTCTCTCTGTAATAAGCGTGCTCCAAATAATTAGCGTGTTTTACGTAATAATGAAATTACAGAAATGCAGTCCACTTATTCAAACAACTCACCATTACCATATTTTTAAATATTAGACTTAATTAGAGTTTATCACTTCAGAGAAGTATGCGGACCGAAGATGTTTTTAAAAAAATCCTCATAAAGTGTTTATTAAGCGCTGGTAAAGCTAGGATAATGATGTGTTTGGAAATTAAGGCAATCAAACACTTACCGCCGCTCCTGGAGGCTGGGCATGGAAATGAGGCCATTACACGCCCATTACCCGCCAGCTCACAGCCACTTGGGGGGTGGGGGAAGGATGTGCCTGGCCGAGAGGGCATGGTGCCCGGAAATGCCTTTGCCAACCTCCCAGAGATGCCTGACCAGTAAGCACAGCCTCAGCCCCTCAGTCACTTACTCTGCATTTGGCTGTTATGAGCCCAACGCAGACTTGGCCAAGCCAATGACTGGATTGATCCCAAATGCCAAAGAAGACAACTCTGATCTGACCAACTCTGATCCAGACTCCCAGGCCTGGCAGGCCACATCAACTACTCCATTCACAACCAGTGCAGAATGGGGACAGGAGCCAGGTCAAGCAGCCAGGGAGGCCCTTGAGAGGAGGTGGAGCTAGACCCCACTTGCTGGCTGCAGTCGCCACTGAGGAAGGGGCAAGCTAGACCCAGTGCTCACTTCCAAGAAGGGGGTCAGTGGAGCAGTGGGAGGAAGGTGAGGAACTGAGTTTATATTTAAAGAGGAAGACCTGAAAACAGACCCTGGGTCAGGGAAAGCAAGGGCAGGGGGTGGATGGTAGGGAGTGGGACTGTAGGCTTCAGACCCCATTTGTCCCAGTGAATAACTAATTTCAGAATTTATAGTGCTGGGTTTTTGTTCTGTGGCCATTTATATCTGTGAGGGGAGGAAATGAAGAGGCAGCACGGGTGCCACATCTTTCTGTGTTATTGCTTGTCTGCCATTTGCAAATCATTATTAATTGTGGGCCCTGGTGGCAGGACGGGAGGGGGCCAGGCTGGGTACATCCACATAGCTCTTCATCAAGGACCCCAGCCGCTGCCCCAGAGAGCCAATTACCCCGCCCTGATTGGGATCAGATAAAGAGGGAATTTTTACAAATTAGGGAATAAATAGAATTTCCACACAGGGCGCGGGCAGGACCTGAGAGGCTATAATGAAAAACCATCCGTCACCATCAGCATGGCCTGGGCATGGAGCCCCAACACTCCCTCCCTGTGGGCCCTTTCTGATGTTCAGGGACCTGAGCAGGCGGGTCTGAGAACTACCTAGCCCTTCTAGGGTGTGGAGACAGGAGAGAATTCCCAGGGGTGGGTGGAGGTTAGGGAATACCATGTGTCTGGGTGCTGACCCTGCCTCTGCCTGCCCTTGGGTCTCGGGAAGGAGATATGCAGTCCTAAGAAAAGACTGAAGTTTGGAACCACAGGGCCCAAAATGCATCAGTGTCCCCTTGCCATGGCAGTCCTACGGCAGAGCCCCAGCCCAGCCCCCTGGACCACTCAGTCTGGGCTCCCATTAGTGCTCCTCCCCTTGGATCATTAAATATGTATATCTTATTACACGCCTTGTTAGAGTATTGAGCTCTATTGACTGATGATAAATCCTGAGCCTCGTCCTGGCCGTAAATTTATCTGGAGATGATGAAGACTCAATAATCTAGTCAGGCAGATAATATCATCGGGCCTTAAAAAAGATCATTACATTATATGTCAGAATTAAAAGTGAAATACGCTGTAGTAACAGGGCGATGCTCTGGCCATTACCACAGATGCCCGCCTCCCCCGGCCCATTCCTAGCCCTGCTGGAAGGGCTGGGCCGCCAGGGACTGCCACAGCTGGAAGTGGCAGGGGAGCTCTAGGTAACCCATGGCCACGCCTGAGGTCTGAAGGAAAGAGCTGGCTGTCCAGAGCAGCTGAGCAGATCTAACAGAGTCTACTGGGACTCAGGTTCCCCTCCTTTCCACTCTACTATCGTCACGCTAGAGCTCTACCACAGGGTTCCAGACAGGAGGAGGAATACAGTAAAGACAAGAACTTCCTTCCCTGATGGTTTCCCTCTAGGTATCATTCCTAGAGTTCCCACAGACCAGGTTTGCTTTTATTTCACTGGCAGAGATCAGAGACAGGACCATGCCTAACTAAACAAGAAACTAAAACAAGCAGACTTCAGCCAGGCTTGGTGGCACAACTCTTGGGAGATTGACTCTACAAAGTGAGATTCCCATCTCAGACAGACCCACAGTCTGAAAGACAGCCAAACCAAGTACACACTGATGCCCTAATTTCAGAAGGTTCTAATCGGTCTGAGGATGAAGGGGGGATTGATTGATACCATATGTGTCCTAGGTACTTTTTAGAACATAATGGACACCTACCTTTAGAATGTGGATTTCAGGGTGCATCTTCTCAGACTTTTTCTTGTCAACATTCTCAACTCTGTCCACCTTTTCTTTGGGTAGGTATTCTGGCCTGAAATAATCCAAGCTGCTTCTCTAGGCTACATCTTGGTTTTGTGTGGAGAGAATCACAACCTTACAGACTAGTGTCACTACCATGAGATCCTCACCATTCCCTGTGGTATATAAACTGCCCAGCAATCCCAAGACTCCTGCCAAGTGAGTGCTTACCTTTAGGCCTCAGGTCAACAAGCTCCTGCCCTCCCCACAGATCTCAATCTACCAGTCAAGTACTCTACCTCTGACTCACAAATGGACAGGTACTAGATCTATTTGCAAAAGGAGACCAATCCTGCTACCCCTTCTGAAGCTGATTTGTCTACTTCTCCTCATGCTGGAGTCTAAGCCTGCAGGCCCAATTTCCCGAGGCCTGGACTTGTGTGCCCTTACCACTACTCCTCTAGGCAAAAACAACACTACTGCCATCCTTTCTACAATGGTTTCTACCATGATTCTAGTCATTTCACTCCATCTTAAACCCCTTCAGTGACCCTGGAGTAGAAAAGAGAAACAATGGATGCCGTGGTCAAACTGAAGCAGGGCCTTTAGATACTAGCACATGGCCAACCCTGTTTGCTAATGCTGACAACTAAACTGTGGTTAACATGTCAACGGAGTTAAGCGAGGTAAGGGAAGAATGGAAACTTGCCCACAAGGAGCCTGGGGATGTAGCTGGTGTTTGCTTATCACACATGAGGACCTAGGTTCAATCCACAGTGAGCTCAGCGATGGGGGTGGGGGGGGGGTGGAGGGGGTGGTGGGTGGGTGTGTCACAGTTCAAGGCTAATCTGGCTGCATAGGGAGTTCCATAATCAGCCAGGGCTAAGTGATGAGATTCAAGATCCCATCTTAAAAACAACAACAAAAAAAGGGAGGAGGAGGAGGAGGAGGAGGAGGAGGAGGAGGAGGAGGAGGAGGAGGAGGAAAACAGAAAAGAATTAAAGTCAGAGATGGATGTGGTGGTGCATGCCTTTTATCCCAACACAGGGGAGGCATAGGCAGGTGGATCTCTGCTATATGCAAGCCAGCAGACCAGTCTAAAGAGAAAATTCTAGGATAGCCAGGGTTCTCTAGAGAGACCCTGTCTCACCCCCAACCCTCATCTCGACCCCAACAACAACAAAACAAAAAACAATAATGAATGAAGGTCAGGTATGTAGTCCAGCATTTGGGAAGAAGGAAGTCATAAATTCTAGGGATGGGCTACACGAAACATTGAAAGCAGCTACCACTTTCTCAGGTGGTTATCACCTACTTTACTATTCCTAGGAAAACATCTAAACTTTACAAAACTGTAGGAGGCTGGCCATGCTTATCCCTCTGGCCTTGTCTCTTAGGTGGTACAGCCCCTCCCCATGCTCTTCTTTGTCTAGAAACCACTTCTCATCTGGTCCTCTTCTTATCCCCTGGGACTCAGGCCTGCTTAATTCCCTATGGATGATCAGACCGTAGCCCCATGTCTGTGTAAGGATGGGCCCACTTGCCATGACTGTTCTGACACATGCTGCTAGACAATATACTACTTGAGGGATTATTTACATAGAGGCCCCTCCGAGAGAGAGGGGGTGGCAGAGAATACATGTATCAAGTATAAGGAAGGGGGAAAGCATGGGCCCAAGGTTATAGATGCACCTTCTCCAGCCTGACATTTGCCATTCCAAACCCTTTACCCGCCAAGGCTCTGAGTATCAGTCATGGTCCTGCGTCCAGCTTCTAAACAGATAGATGTCTGTTCTTCCTTGCCTCCGGTCCTTCCTAGCACCTTGGTTTTCCAAGGCTATGCCAGCAGACTACTATGGAAGGACCCATCATCAGAGTGGGAGTAGTGGTGTTGGTGGTCCCCAGTACTAGGCAGAGATGCTCCAGAGAACAGCTTAGCTGTGCTTAGGGACTCTGGGGATGGGGAAGGGGTGCTGGCCTTTCTAAGCCCAGTCCCACCTGGTAAATATTTTATCCTCAGCTGCTCAGCTAATCCTTATTAATTTCAATACGCTGCCTGCCTGGCTTGGCTCCCAATGCATTATTTATCCCCTTTGTTTGTTTGTCGCTAACAGGTGGGCCCCAGTGGAGGCACTGACTGGGGACAAGCCCACTCCATCACAGTGTGGCTGTGAATTAATCATGAGGACTAATGGGAGTCACCTCAGCTACAGGCACTTCCCTAGTTACCTCAGCTTGTGCTAGCACCCAGGGGTGGGCCAGGGCCATTGCAACTCCATTTAACTCAATTCAAAACAGTACACTTTATTTATTATCCCCCTACCCTTGTCAGGCACTGTGCTAGGCTTTGGGGATACAAGATGAAAAAACCCCACAAGTTCCTGCCCTCAGGGAACTTAAGGTCTAGTGGGGAGAGAGGTGTCAAACAACTTCTAAGCCAGTGACTCTTAATTAGAATGGTGATTAAATGTTGTAAAGAGGGAGTGCAGGGTGTTGTGGGAATGTGCATGTGGGAGAAGAGAATCCCACCAAGTCTAGGAGTTAAGGAGGCTTCTCTTGAGGAAGGAAACTCACACTGAGCCCTGAAAGATAGTCCAGAGTCACTTAGGCCAAGGGAGTAAAGGAAAATGTAGGTTAGAAAAAAAAAATCATTGAAGTGAAGTGGACAAGTGTACAGGAGGGAATGGAGTGTGGAAGTAAGAAAGGTCAGCAGGAGGCTGGAGAGATGGCTCAGTGGTTAAGAGCACTGACTGCTCTTCCAGAGGTCCTGAGTTCAATTCCCAGGAACCACACAGTGGTTCACAACCATCTGTAATGGGATCTGATGCCCTCTTCTGGTGTGTCTGAAGACAGCTACAGTGTACTACTAGACATAAAATCAATCTTTAAAAAAGTCAGCAGGTATACAGGGGATAAGATAGCCTCTTCAGCCAACAGAGCTCAGTGTGGAGCCCTTCCACGCACTCGATCAGCCTGTATCCTGCTGGTTTTCACTATGACCACCCTGATTTTAACATCCATTCCCAACACCTGGGCCGATTTCAGAAGCTTGATTCCAGACTTTGTACTTAAGCCTCTTGTCTGTGCCATGAGGCCCACTCCTCCAAAGGCTCTGGTATTCTGCTGGCTGCTGCTTATGTGCCCTGGAAGCAGCAGTCGTCAGGATCACTACAGTTCAGCTGTATACAAATCAGGGAGTACAGGTGAGCACTCGGCCTGATCCTTAGGAGGAAGCTTATTGTACCTGTCAGCTCCTTCAAGGGCTCAATGTGGTCCATTAGCCCTAGGGAAGTCCCAGGCAAAGATCGGAACATTGCAGATTCAGTCAAAAGTGCTTAACCTCACCTCCTAGAAAGAGCTGCTCTTGGCTGAGGCTGTTTGGTGTGGACCCAGAAGGTTCTGGCAAATGTTTTCTAAATGAATTGAACAAAGTGGAAGCCCAGCCATCGCCTATAAGGGTCTTCCCCAAACATTTTCCTCAGAGACGTTCACAGAACTCTAAGGGGCTGGCACACTTTAGGAACTCTCAGTAAGCCTTCATGTAAACCTGACAAGTCCCTGTGGACCCCAAAGAGAAAGAAACAAGTTCTGATGCAAGAATGACTTGCCCAGGACCACTCGACCTGGAACCAAGCCTCAACCAGACTGGGTTTTAGACTTGTCAACACATGAGACCTACTGTCTATGTGGGCACTTCCCTAGGGATCTCTCTTGATGACTAAGGGCCCTAGCTCCTGAGAACAAAGCTAAAAGCCCTGGCTTATGAAGCAAGCACTGTTCTGTGAGAGCATGGGCCTCGCTGTGCACATGCTCAGGGTTTGTAATTCTATTCAAAGTGGCCACTTGGAAAATCTATATGTCTCCAGGCTCCCCGTACATCATGGTGTCAAGTCCTGATGCAGAGGCATCCATCAGCAGCTCCCAAACGCCATGCATGGTCTGTGTACCACATTCCTGATCCCTCCTTGGATCTCACTGCTCTGTCTTAGCCTGACCTGATGAGGGCTTGGCCAGCCTCCTTTGCCACCCTCAGACTCAGCCTGTGGCTACCCTCAACCCAACTTCTGATGCCTCCTTTGCTTTGCTTTACCTGTCTCTGCTCTCTCAGAGCTAGGCAGCCAGCTTGGAGGCAGCTTCGATAACTTGCTAACATGCTGCCCATGCTGTTCTTAAAAATTTATGACTGTGCAACATGAAAAATCCGGCTGAGGAACCATCATTAGCAGAGCTGCCTCCCTCCCCCACCAGAGCTGCCCTCGTAAATTGAGATTTATGACTGTGGCAGGCGGGGGTGGAGGGGGTGTATGCTGTGGTAAGGATGTTGTGGAAATGGGAAGAGACCAATGAGGCAGCAGTGGGGCCTGGGGCTCCTCCCTGCGGCAGCTTCAGCTCACCGCAGGCTGCAGTGATGAAACCTTCAAGGCAGGTCTGGCCAGAGGTGTCAGCATAGTATGGATGCTGGATTCTGCTGGGCAGTGTACCAGAAGGGGAGGGGCCTAAGCCAACAGTGGGTTTTCTCGTCAGGCACTCGTGCAGGAACAGATCCTGAGGTTCGAGGTGCTAAGCACTGGTTCCTTAGGATCAGGGAAGTCACAGAGGTCAAATCTAGTGGTGAGCATGATCCTTGCTGGGGTCAACCTGAGTCAACTTCCTCAACTGGGACTGTGCAACTCACTGGAGCTGTGGTTCTCAGCCTTCCTAAGGCTGCAACTCCTTAATACAGTGCCTCATACTATGGTGACCTCAACCGTAACACCTTTTTCATTGCTATTTTCTAACTGTAACTTTGCTGCTGTATGAATCCTGATGTAAATATCTGATATTCAACCCCTATAAAAGGATCATTTGACCACACCCTCCCCCACAAAGAGTTGTGACCCACAGGTTGCGAACCACTAGAGAACTGAAGGGAGGCAGAGGTTATGAGGGAGCCTCCCTCTGTCCCATTCCTTGGTAAGAAGTACAGGGAGACTGTGGGCCTCATTCCTACAGGAAAGACTATGGCTGAAAAGAGGTGATCCCATTGCGCCCACCCCCAACTCTAGGCCCTCTGTTGGCTCCCCTCCACTTACTCCCCTGCTCACTTAGCCCTGTCAGCAAGGCCATTATGAAATTGGGGTTTCATTTACAGACTAATTAAACATTACAGCTTGTTCACAATTACAACGCGGGGATGAGGGAGTAACTAATTACGGAAGAAATGAGCTAACATTTATCTCTGCTCCCACCCTCCCTCTCTCCACTGGCCCCCACAATCTGGCTTCATCTCTGTGGTCAGTACCAGCTCTGTTTATTTCCTAGGAGTGAGGAATTGGAAAATCCTACTTACTTCTCCTCAAATCCAACTGTTGTTCCCAGTTATCCTGGGGGTGGGGCTTGGCTCCTAGGGCTCTATGCAAGACAGACCCTGTGACTGTGACTGAAGCATGCTAGGAGCCTTGTGATGCCACGTGTGGCCATGACACCTGGGGTGGAGGAGGCTCCGCTTTAGACTGCCAGGATGATCGTACTATTGGACTCTATGAATCTGTATCTTACACATGAGGATTTTGGAGTGATTGCTTAGATGTGTGTGACCACATATGTGCATAGGTGAACCATATTTTCACCCCCAGCTCCAGGACAGGACAGAAATAACTAAGTGACTGTAGGTGGCAATGGGCAAAGGCTGGCCCAGGACATACCCCAACAGCCTAGAGCCCGTTTCCTACTAGGCAACACCATGCGGTCTCCTAACTCTGAAGAGGGAGAGAGGAGAGAGGTGGGGCTTCTCTACTCTAGAGCTCCACAGGCCTAGGCTTGGCCTCTAGCCACATGCCCCTCTGAGGTCCAAGGAGCCTCCTAGGGGCTTAGAGTGCCCCTGTGGGCAGGAGTCCCGGGGTCCTGCTGACCTGACACAGGGTTTAATATAGTAACATCGAGTATAAGCGTTTCCATCCTTCCTGCCTTTGGGCAGAAGAAGAAAGGAAAGAGGAGGAGAGGAGGGAGAGGAGGGAGCCGGCTGAAGGGAGGCTTTGAGGCCTCAGAACTCACATCAAACAGTCGGATCTGGGCCTAATTGTCTGACCCCTGCCCCTGCCTTCAATCAGCTCTGCAGCTCCTGCCCGCCCCTTGCCTAACTAGCAGCCATGTTCTCCTCATTAGGACAAGTTCCCCTTGCACATATGTCCTCGGACATGTCCCCAGCACTCCCAGCTCCCAACTCTGCCTGGTGGGAGGGTACAGCAGGGACCCATTTTGGAGGGGCCTCTGTGACAACTGTACCCTAGCTGGTCCAAGCTGCATCAGCCTATCCTTGGGATGTAGGGTCTAGTGCCACAGGCTATGGCAGGTTCCTAGGCTGTCCTGGTTGTTGGTACATTCTATCCTCTGTGTGTCCCTGCAGTAGTCCCACTATCTCAGACACATAGTCCCCATGGACAAGGACTGTACTGCTTTTATCCCTGTAGCCTGGAATGGTGAGATCAGCTTGGCAGGGGATCAGAGACTAGGTCTGGGTCTATGTGCACAGACCGGGATCTGAAGAAACTCACTGCCTACTGCCCATGATGGTTCACTCAGTGGATCCAGCTGTCCGACATACCCAATGTGGGACAGGGATGGTGCTCAACTTCTCTAGGGGAGATCTGGGTTTAAATTCTAGCTCTCTTGGTTTTTGTTAGGCAGCCTGAGGTGAACAGCAACCTTTCTGAGATTCGGTTTCCTCACAAATATCCCTGCAGAAGGGTGAAAGCTGTCTCAGGGTACCTAGCTAATGCCAAGGCCAGAAGCACCTAGGTTGCAGCCTAGACGTAAAGGCAGGGATGCCACACAGCTGCTCCAAATCAAGGAGCAGAGCCTCAGCTTACGGAAGGCCTTACGGTCCTGGGTCAGATGAGGCAAGTCTTAAGGAATGAGGTTGTCACCTGCGTATGAAGGGCTGGAGGACATAGCTGCAAATGCCCCTGAAGGTAGGCTGTATAAGATGCTCTTGTGATTAATTCTCAGGGTGCAGGACCCATTCAGGACTCAGAAAGGGGTTGGTGGACTCTGGGCCCTGACATTGTCTCACCTTAACCAGTGTAATGACTTGCAAATATTGATGAAAGGCACAAACTACAGCGATTGTGTTTTTCAGGGAGTGAAGGTGGGGAGAGGGGATAAGGAGGAAAATAAACTGCAATGAAGTCCAGTTATCTCCCATCTGTAGCTGTTCCTAATCCCCTAGCCCAAAGGAATCCAATGCAGCCCCTTATCTGCCCTGTCAATCACTCAATCACCGCCCAGTGCTTGGTGGGCACCACACTCACACACATGCTCTCACAAACACAGGCACTCCACTGACTCTTGCTCCAACATTCCCGCCCACCCCCAGCCCATTACTCTTCTGAGTAGGAGCAGCAAGCACGCACAGGTCCTGCCAGATGGATGCAATTTGCATAATATCAGCAGTGAAGGCTGCAAGATCACCAGGGGTCAGGGCGCTGACATCCTCGCACAGTCTATCTGCAAGTGCTAATTTGGCCAGCATTGATCTGTCTTTCTGATTTCTTTGTCATTTACGTCTGCGATGGTCTGACAGGAGATACAGAGAGAGACAAGGGGAGGCCAAGCCAGCCTGGGGCTAAGAAGGAAGGGAACAAAGATCGCACTTTCACTGCATCACCCACATGGTGTGTGCGCGCGCTCGTGCGCACAAACACACATGTGAACAGACCAGAACCTTCTATGCATCAATTCACCCAAAACAGTTCTAACACACATACATCCTTTGGGGTCCCAAGAAGGTCTTGGTCTTGTTCAAGGAGGAAATTGTCCCTCACTCCCAGGGACCATCCAGATAGGAAGTGGAGACTCTGATTATCCCTTATGGCCACCCACTTTCTCCATCTTCACTTTCTCAAGGCTACATCAGAAAGGTAAGTATGGGGAAAGACTGAATAGGAAGCTGGCCCTCTGAGCAGTGACAGGGGCCAAGCCTGAAATAGTTGTAGTTGTGAGACACAGTTGAGGACAGAGGAGAAGAGGGATGTCAACATGTACAGGGTCATCTGGAGCCTAGAGACTGGGCTTTCGAATGTCCATGTATTACCTGCAGACTCCTGAGCCAGAGTCCACATTTTCTCTGTCTTGTAAGGGGTTTAGGGCAGGGAAACAACACTGCCAGGCCAGATGGCTGAAAGGGAAGCAAAGACTGGAGCTCTTGAAAGCAAGAGTCCTCTGCAGAGAGGGGATCATGGTCACTGAGATGCAGCGGGATTTGAGGGGTGCAACACCCCTCCCCCATGGTAGCCCCTCCCTACTGTGGAGGAGCTGGGTGATCAGAAGGAACTCCCTGCTGGGCAAAAGGAGGGGCTGGTGTCCATGTGTGCTAATCCGGGCTGAGGTCTTCAGAGAGACCTGGGAAACTTCAAGGAGGGGAGCCAAAGCTGTACTGCAGCTGAGCTCATTAGCCAGCACCCCCTCCCCACGAGGAGGAGGGTGGGAGGCCCAGTGAGCTGGCGGCAGAGAAAAGGCTGTCACTGTCCTTTCTTCCTCTTGGTACAAGCGTCTCCCTGAGCCTACGATTCTCCTGCAGTGACACCTCTCACGGGCACTAATGAGATCCATGCCACAGAGCTAATGCATTCTGACTGGACTCTGATAGACACCCTACTCATGCGGGGGAGACCACAGGCTCGTACTTCCTCCCACAGAGGGGGCACCCTCCCCCTGCCACCACCTGCCAGCTTAGCTCTTGCCAAAGTGTGCTGGGCAGCAAGCTCCTGAGAGTCCATTTGGTCTCTGGCCATGCCACCTGTGCCATGAGCCTCTGCAGGACCCTCCTCAGTCTCAGAACAGAGGGGTGAAGACTGCAGGGCCAGCCCACCCAGCTGGGTATGGGGACTATTCGGTCATTCTCCTAGCTGGCTGAAACCTACAGTCTGTGGGCTCTGTCACAATAGCAGATTTGACTGATCTCTGCTGTGCAGACTTCAGAAAGGAAAGAAGGGAAGGGACCCAGGCTCTGCAGCAGAGCCCAAGCTTGGAAGAGTCTAGCTTGGTTTGTCCTTTATGGTACTAGAGACTGAACCTAGGCCTTGCTTTTGCTGGCAAGTGCTCTAACACTGTGTTACATCCCCAGCCTAAAGGACCCAGTTTTACTGCCCACCACAAATGATACCAAGATACTCTTCTGTTTACTCCCAATGTAAGGGCCTGGAGATGGGCAGGATTCCTTGGGCCAAGAGGGAGAGAGCAAACTGTAATCAGAGTAAAAACTTTCAGGACCAGAAAAGGATAGAGGTCAGCAGATGTAGGGCAAAGTGTTTTCAACAGAGCCTGGCTTTCTTTCTTCCGCTGTTGTCCATGCTTTGTGCCGGCCTAGAAGGTTCACATGATCTTAAGGAAAATAGGGAGAGCAGCATGAAGGGCAGGCTAAGGAGAGAGCTCAGTAGGTAAGGTGCTTCTCTCAGGCATGAGGATCTCAATTTGAATCCCAGAACCCAGATTTTTGTTTTGTTTTGTTTTATTTTATCAGGGTTTCTTTGTGTAACACAATCCTGGCTGTCCTCCTGAATTTTTGTAGACCAGGCTGGCCTTGAACTCAGAGATCCATGCCCCTGTCATGCATCACCACACCTGGCTTAGTTTTGTTGTTGTTGTTGTATTTTGTTTTATTTTTATGTTAAAATAATCACAAAGTTCAATACTGAAAAGCTGCAGCTGTGGCAGGGCCTGGGGGTTGAGACATTGGGCTGTGCACTTGGGTATTTACTTAATCCTGGCTCCTTAGTCAATTGGCTATGGGACCTTAACCAAGTAAGTCATGCCAGTTTCGTAGGAAGGGAAAGACAATGCCTACCTTCGCATGACTGTTAGGAAAATGAGTTTATATAAAACAAGAGGAACACTTTTACCGGCTCCGATGAACTGAAAGAAAGGCAGACTACTGAGCAGTTGCGGGGAGGCCAGCCTGCCTTGGGGACGAGCTAACTGAGGCCCTCAGAGCCACATGGCTTTGGAAGTTCAGCAGCTCTCCCACTGTGGCCCCACCTTGTACATCAGGCTTCCAAGGCCAGACCCATCCTATCACAAGCCTCCAAAGCCTTCCTGCCCAGTGTTCCAGCATCTCGGGTCTCTCCTAGGCCATTCCTGAACTGTGTCTCCTTCAGTCCCCAGTGCCAAGCTCAAAATTCTACCTGACATTTCTGTGGGTACCAGGCACCATGTCATCTACACCAGTTCACTTGTAGCCCTGTCATAATTCTCGACACACAGTACATGCAAGTAAGCAGTTGATGGCTGGAAGGAAGTTTATCCTGGTTCCTTGCCACAGCACCCTCTACCCTAGCTGCCTCCAGCCCTCAGTGCTGCCCTGGCTCTCAATTACCTTTCTGTGCCTTTCTTTTGGTTTCCCTGCCCTGCAGACTCAGTCCTCCCCAAACAAACCAGCAGACCATTCTCAAAGCTCAAATCAGACCTGCCCCACAAAGACCTCAAGATACATAACTTGACTGACCTTCCAGCCACCCATGCCACCCCACAGCCTCTCTCCCTGTCCTCTTCCTGTCACCCTACTCTGCCAGCAAGCCTGCCTCCTTGCACTGTGAGCACCTAGAGAGCATCAATGTCAGCTCCTCATGGCATTGTGGAAGAGCCAATCAGAACCTGGAGATGGCTAAGTGGTGGGATCTGCACAATTCTTGTCCAGCATCACCCAGTGCTGCCTCACCCCCCACCCAACAATATACATACATTCCCTACTCCAGCCTGGCAGCTCCTCGCACAGTTAATTAGCACCATGTCACTGAGGACCAGCCTGAGTGGCCAGTGACAGGAGCTGACCCCTGACCCCAGGGCCGGGAAGCAGTCCACATCAAACTCTTACAGCGCGACCCTTTTAGCAAGCACAGTAACTCAGGGCACCGCCAGCTGAAGCTCATTAAAGCTGTCTCTTTGGTGCGAGGGCCATTAACCTCACTGCTCAAAACCCACGCCTCCCCTCCCTGCCTCTCCCAGCCCAATTAATGCCCTCCAAGCTCCCTCCTTTCCAAGCACCCTCACCCACACCTCAGAGCTAGCCAGGAGCTGGCAGGGCTGCCCTCTTCATTCAGACTGCAGAGACCAAGTGCCAAGAAGGGCCAGTACTCTGGCAGCCCCTGCCATTGGCAAAGCCATAGAGAGGGCACTCCCTGAGCACCTACTTGGGATAGGCCTCATACAAGCCCTTCCCTGGGCTACTTGCTGGCCCCTCCCACTGTCCCAGGAGGCTGGCAGCACTGCCCCTCAGCTGAGGGCTCAGGGTTCTGCACAGTAGAGCTAGAACTATTTCTGGCTTCACTCTTATTCAGAGCCCTGAGCCAGAGGGAAAATGTTCTTCATTAAAGGACAGGTCACTTCAGGAGAACAGACAAAGGGGGGGGGGTCACTCAAGAGGCAACAAAGAAAGAGTGGTGAAAGCTGTCCTCCCCACAGACACACTCTAGTGCAGACATACTGAAGCAGGACTTCCCTCAACTGTGGAGGCTGTCTTATCATAGGCTACCATGAGATTCCATTGCTGCTGCTCTCCTTCCTTGAATTGATACAAGTCTTCTCAGTGGTTCTATTCTCCTTAGCCTCTCCCTTTTCTGTCACTCATCCAGAGTCATTTACTCACCTGCTTTTCACCCATCTATCTACGAGACGTTAATGAACGACTAGTAAGAGCTAGCTCTGTGCGGTACAAACTACTGTACTGCTCTGAGTCGGAGCTCCGCCCATGTCACTCCTTCATCTCCTCACCCCAGTGAAGACTCTAGGAAGAAGCACTGCCTTTTAACTAGCTAGCATTCAAGGTCCTGCCTCTAGCTGTTTACTAAACTAAACTTTCTAGTCTAGTCTTAGGAAATGACTTACTGATGTCTAAACCTGTCTTCTCAATATTCTGGACTCTCCCAGGTCTTCAGGCTTTCTTTGTACACACATTTTCTCTGTTTTGTTTTTTTACCTAGAAAACTTATTTATCATTCAAAGATCTCAATTCAAGTGGGTTTGGTTTTTGTTTTGTTTTGTTTTTTTTGTTTTGTTCTTTTTGGGTTTGGGGGGTTTTTTTTGTAGTAAACTTCCTGCTAAATCCTCAAGATTAATCACTAGTTGGGTCTGGTGTCTCCTTAGGCTGCATGGAAAAACTTGTACAGGATAGAACAACAGTTATAGCAGGGAACCTCCAGAGCCCCAGGCTTCCTGGTCCCCGGGTCCCTAAGAATGATAGGGGGCATCCCAGGAATCACTGTGATACGGATAAAGTAGTGGCTACCCTGGCAACTGAGGACCGGTAATCCAGACACGTCTGCCACAGCAGCTGAGCTCCTGGTTGGCAGCACCCACTTCAGGCTCTGTCCCTCCTTAGCAAGTTCAGCACCTACTGGGCACTGAGGGTGTGTAATGGGTAAAGGGGCAAATGTGTACCAAGTGCTGGGACCCTCTGCCATTCTGATGTCTCTCTCTAGCCCTACTGATGATGACACCTTGTCAAAAGTTAAGCAAGTTCCAATAAGGTCACACCACCACCCACAATCACCCTGGCTCTACAGCTGGTCATTTTTGTTCCTTGGAAGCATCTGCACACATACACACACAACAAGAGACACAGAAAGAGACTTTCTTCTGACAGTTCCCCACAGGCTGGTGGTCGTTTCCATAATCAGACACAGGCCTTCAAATCAACATGGATGTACTGTTAGGCATACACTCTTCTAACAGGTATGCACAAAGACACACAGACATAGAGGTAAGCTGTCACACACAGACAGGCATGATACTCACACAGACATATATTCACACTGATGTATCAGGAGCTTACAGAGCTGCCAACTCTGTGAACTGCAGCCACTCCAGTTTCTCCCAAGCAGAAATCCCAAATGCTCCCCCACCTGTTACCCCCAAGTGGCCCCTCCCACCCCAGGCACTGCTCAATGGAGGCTGCTGATCCTGCGGGGGAGTCAATACCCTGTGGACGAAGTCATCGGTCAGAAGGACCTAGACTAATTAAAAGCTGGTGAGGTTTAAATAATTCATCTCCTTAACTCCCATTGATCGTCCAGTTTAGTGGCCACAGACTTGAAACAATATTAAACAGCCTCCTCTAGCTCCATGGGTTGGGGGGTGGGGGGTGGTAAGCTGACATGTGCCCACATCCCTGAAGACACTGTGCAGGAGGGATAGGGGATAGCACTCTGAATCTAAGGCCACCTGTGAGTCACCTAAACTTCAATTCCAGTCTCCTCTGAAATGTTTTGAGAGGTCCTTTCTATTTGCCCCAGTCTATAATGTCCACACTCTGCCCTCCCTACCCTCCTCCCTCCAGCCAATGATGAGAACTCTCCACAGGGTTAGGCTAGTGAATGAGAAAGGGAAACCCTCTGTTTGCCAGGGGACTGAGGCATGCGGGCAGGGGACTGACAAAGCTGCAGGGAGATTTGTGGAGGGACTGACCAATGCCGCTGTGGGGCCGGCCTATGTGTTGCAGGCTGAGGCCCTTGTTCATGTCTAGTAGTCCATTCTTGGGCCAGCAGCCCATGGCGAAGCTGTAAGCCTGGAAGACAGGAGGTAAGACTGGTTAACAGAGGCCCTGACCACTGAGCAAACGCCACCCACCAAGTCTTCCCCAAGGCCCCACTTCTTCCCCTCAGAGACCTGTAAGACCACCTCATTAGGGTCCGCTCACACATTCCCTTTTCACCAAGGTTCTTCCCCACCAGCAAGACCCTGCCTTCTCTGATGTCTTCTTTCTCCTAGGCCTTCCCTTTCAGCAGCTGCACCTTTATGAGGTTCCCCTTGCAGGGCTCTTCTCTAGAATTCTGGCTTGCTAAGGTCTTCTTGAGTCCTCCCCTCATTGGAACATCCCCTTCACCAAGCACCTCTCCACTGACTCCTGTCCTAGAGCACCACAACTGTGCTGGGCTCCTTCCCTCGGGACTCCTAGACTAGACAAAGACTAGTCTCAGGTAGGACCCAGGAGATTAGTGTCTCCAAATTTCACTCCATAGACAGAAACAAATGAAACAGGAGCTGGCCTATAGTCACATTGCTTTTGATTTTGCACAGGCAAGGCTGTGAAAGGCTTAAGTCTGTGCAAGAGCTCAATGAAAAGGGACTTAAGGTCACCAGGTCAACCCAAGCACCAGTGAAGGAAATACTGGGTGTGTTGGTGGGGGTAAGGAAGGGTGGTGGTGGTGGTGGTGGTGGTGGTGGTGGTGGTGTGTGTGTGTGTGTGTGTGTGTGTGTGTGTGTGTGTTCTGTTGAAGGTCAAGTGCTCACTTATGCATATTCAAAGCGGCCGTCCATTGATCTGTACTTAATTGTTTTCCTGGGGTTGGAGAAGGAAGTGCTGGGGGCATCGATCTGCTCAGGCCCCCAGCAGCTCCACTGCTCCTTCCCATTCTCTATCACACCATCTGGCCTCCAGTGATCTCCATCTGTGGGGAACATGTGGCAGGACAGGACCTGTCTTCCTCACTGGGGACTGGACCAGCAGCCTCTACCCTCATTGGCAATGACAGGCCAAATGTCACAGATGAGGAAACTGAGGCACATTAGAAAGTGACTTTGACCTATGTGGGTTAGACCTCTACAATGTGGCTGAGGTGGATTTCTCCTTAGCTTGCCAGAAAAAGTCAAGGGCTTCTGGCAGTGGGCCTGAAATCAGATTAAACATTTACCTTTTTCTTCACTTCAGAAGTTAAATACCAAGCTGACCCTCTTCTAAACAGCATGTAGGACAGTGGTAATAGGAACAAAACTTAGGTGAGTTGAGTCAGGTGATAGAACAAAATGCCTGCCAGCCATGCTCAGATAAGCACTGCAGTGCCCACCTACTTCTGGGCCCAGCACTCCCACACAGAGGAAAGGACCCAGAATAAGGCCAGAAACAAGATGTGGGGGTGGGGTGCGTGTGGGGTATGGTGTGTGTGTGTGTGTGTGTGTGTGTGTGTGTGTGTGTGTGTGTGTGTGTGTGTGTGTGTGTGTGTGTGTGCACGCCACAAGATGTGTCCAGGGCCCAGGGGCAGAGGGCCAGTTTTCTTTCCTTTCCAGATTCAGGAACCAAGCCCACAGACAGGCACTAGGAGACTAAGAGCCAATGCAATTTAAAACTCAGTACTTTCCAAAGCCATTTTCCTTGATCACAGAGGGACCAGCCACAGCTCAACTCCAGCCAACCTTCCTCTACCTTCTCCCAGGTCCCAGCTATAGCCACAAATCAGAGGCTGAGTGTGGACTCAAGGCTGGGGTTGGGAGAGAGTATGCTGGCAGAACATGGATATGGCAACAAGGGGATACATGCGGCAAGAGGATGCAGACAGACGGGACGGAGCCAGTAGGTGGGCACAGCTGGGGGAACCGCTAAGCATAGCCAGCTGACGCTGGAGCTCAGTGGGCCAGAGAGCAGTGGCGGCTGCCTTTCAAGTACTTTAAAATCACTTACAAAGGCCGGATTAAACGATCAGAAATTCCATTTAATAGGACAAATAAAGAAATAACAATCTACTCTATCAGCCTGGAGAAGGCAAGCTGGATGGGTTTTTCCCCTTGAAAAAGGAAAAAGGGAAGGAAGGGGGAAAAAAGAAGGATAATGTGTGTTTACTCAAGCAAAGAAAAAAATATTTAAGTGATGTCGGGGAGAAGATTGCAGTAACTAGTGAAGAATAACATCGTCTACTTTGCTGTCAAATCACACCCGAATTTCAGTAATAGATTCTCGGCTGACACTCAATTCAATTCGAAGGTGATCCTGCTTTATCCCAGCCCATCAAATATTAAACACTTGCATTAGCAGGTGCTGCCGCTTCCCAGCTTAAAGCGACGAGCACGCGGCAGGGCTGTGGCGGCCCCTCGGCTCTGCCTGTGGCTCGGGGACAGGGCATCTAACGTTATCTGCACGTCATCCTGAGCCTTATCGTACTTAAGCGGGAAGACTACTTCAGATAACATTAGATAGATGCTTGCTCCATACGTCACTATGATTAGGTTATTACTATAATTATGGCTCCCCAAGATCTTCACAGGCTAGGATGTAGAGAAGGGGAATGAAGGGCAGCAAAGGGCAGCAAAGACCAGGAGGCCAGGCTGGACCAGGGCAAGCTAGTTTCCCAAGTGGGAGAGAAGTATCTGGCAAGGGGCAGCCTGGTCCCACCTGACGGATGCCTTTCAGGAAGGGCAGTCAGTGTAGCTTGTCAGAGCAAGGGTGAGATGAATTGGCGTCTCCACTGAGGCTGTGGTGTCATGCTGCACAGTTTCATATTCCTAGATAAGGCATGATAACCAATTGCTGCTGAGACACGGCCTCATCCAGCACTTCCTCAGGGGGTCTGGGCCAGGAGGAGGGGGTGGCATGTGCACATGGGTCTGCCAAGCTCCTAATAAGAGGGATTTAATTTTTACAAATGCTGCTTCCAGCGGGGCCTTCACATACCAGCCAAAGTCCAAAATGATATTAAAGACGGTTAATTAAAACTGCTCTCCTTCAGCCTGGGATCCTCCTGCTGCTCCTGCTGAGAACACTGGCATATCTCCCCCAGAGCTTACCCTCTGACATGGCCACCAGCCTTACAGAAGCAGCCTAGGTCCAGTACCTCAAATATCGCGCCCCCCCCCCAAAAAAAACCCTGTCATCTGGAAACCTATCAAGCACAGCTAGCAGTCACGGTCATGGACAATGTAGACACTGAGGCTCTTACAGCAATGCAATTTATGTTTCTGTCACCGTGTACTCTGGACCTCCCATCTGCTGCCCCTCTGTCCCTGGACCCACACCTTGGTATTCCCTTTGGAAGCCTCCCGTCTCCAGCAATATGCATGAGGAAGTAGCTCCACTGTGTACATGCTCACCCACACATGCCTTAGCCACTCCCTCCAGTGACTGCCATTCTGCCATCCTCTAAAGGGACTGCATCAGTAAATAGCTTTAGCAGAGTCTTCCAGGAGTCCTGCTCAGGGCAAGGTATACAAGTTATGTTGCAAGGACTCTGGTTGGAATACAAGGCTGACAGCTGGCAATCAATCAGAGCAGGGCTGAGTCTGTGTGGGGTTGTAGGGGTAGGAAAGCCTCCTGGAGGAGTATTACTAGAAAGCCTGCATATAGCCAATAGGAAGCACTTTAGTACAGGCAGAAGATGCACCCAGGACAAAGGAGAACGGAAGGAGTAGGCTGCCTCCTCTTGCTCCCTTCCTTTCAACTTGTAAAGAAGAGTAAGGGGACAAGAAGCGTCCTAATCTTGATCAGTGTGGGGCAGGAATCTGCTCCAAGAGCTCTCTCCAAGCCCCTGTACCTGAGTTATTTCAAATTATCTGGCTGCTGCTTCCCCATCGCACCTCTCAGCCATTATGGTCTGTCTGTGCAGCTGTGCAGTTAGCACCTAACCCCCCGGGATTCCCAGCCAGAG
Source organism: Rattus rattus (assembly GCF_011064425.1). Taxonomy (NCBI): domain Eukaryota; kingdom Metazoa; phylum Chordata; class Mammalia; order Rodentia; family Muridae; genus Rattus; species Rattus rattus. The sequence goes on along the minus strand of NC_046154.1, from coordinate 41,256,729 downwards.
GGGAGGTTGGAGCAGGTGGAGGATGACTACTAAGGAGAGGAAGATGACTTCTAAGGACAGTAGCTTTTAAGATCTGTCCATAACAGGCACTCAAATGCTGAGCCAGAAGGAAGGTGGAGTTGGACTGAAAGATGTTCTATCTACTGAACCAACCCACCCTACCCTGTCAGGCAGGCACGCACACTTCTCTTCCCCTGGGCTGCTGTAATTTCCATGCGCAGGGAAGCAGGTGCCGAGCTGCTCCCGGCTGGCTTTCCCCTCTTGTGGCTCTGCCTGCCTTGGCTGCTGCCCCATTAGCTTAGTGGCCAGCCATCTGCGACGGGCCTGCTGCACAGCCCTGCTGTAGGCGCGGCGGGTGGCCCCCTGTGTAACAGGGAGCTTTGCCATTAGCGCCTTTAATATTCTGACACCTCAGCACAGCCTGCTATTACATGCAAACGCTGATCGCCCTGTGAAATTACATTGCTGGGCCCGCGAAATGGAATCGTGTATAATCAGCCTCCTCCATGCACTGTCAGTCCCATCACAAACACGGCGCCCGGCGGCTTACGGGGGCTTAGCAGCTGCGACAAGTGTATTGGGTTTAATAGATGAAGTAGCCCTCAACGGCAGCAGCATCGGATCCTTCAGAGAGGAAAGAAGAGGCATCAGCAGCTGCGCTGGTGTCCCTGCCCACCCACACACTACCTGACAGCCAGTGGTCAGGGCAGGAAGGAGGTTGGGTAAAAGGCTCATACTGCAGACAAAAGTAGACTACTTAGTAACTTCCAGAACACCATGTACTAACATATCCAGTCCCCCACTGACAAGGAGAGGAGTAGGCCTTTAACACCTCTGGATAACTTGTCACCCTGCATAAATGCCCAATGGTAAGCCATTTCTCAAGACTAGCAACCAAATCTAGTCTGTCACTGTCCTAACAACTGCCAGAGAGGAAGGTGAAGGGAGGTTCTTCAGCATGAGAGTTTGCCAAATGAAAATACTACCTAAATTATCACCAGGTGATCATTTAAAGCATCAGAGATTGGGACCAGAGCCTTGTGTACGCTAATAGGGTATTCTACCACTATAACACAGTGTTGGCCTTCCCAGCACTCAGCCAGTAAGCTGAGTACCGGAACCACAAGTAAACGCAGATTGGGTATGCCATGTGTACTTAGGGCATATCCAGCAGCCCATGCCTTGCAGAAGGGCAGTGCACTTGGGAGCTCGGGTGTCAAAACAAATCTGCACTTGACTCCACCGGGTCTGTAAGTCAGCACTATAAACCTGAGTGAGTTACTACATTTTTCCACAGTTATCTGTACTATAAAAGAAGAGGAAGAGGAGGAGGAGGAGGTAGAGGAGGAGGAGGAGGTGGAGGGGAGGGGAGGAGGAGGAGGAGGAGGAGGAAGAGGAAGAGGAGGAGGAAGAGGAGGAGGAAGAGAAGGAGGAAGAAGAGGAGGAGGAGGAAGAGGAGGAGGAGGAAGAGGAGGAAGAGAAGGAGGAGGAAGAGAAGGAGGAGGAGGAAGAGGAGGAAGAGAAGGAGGAAGAAGAGGAGGAGGAAGAAGAGGAGGAAGAGAAGAAAGAAGAAGAGGAGGAGGAAGAAGAGGAGGAGGAGGAAGAGGAGGAGAGGAGGAGAAGAAGAGGAGGAGGAGGAGGAAGAAGAAGAAACAACAATGATGACGGCACTTGCCTGTGATGTCATCACCCAAGGCGTGCACTACCTTTAGGAACACTACTCTTTCCTTTTAAAGGTTTAGCCTAACACCAATTGTATTTTCCAAAGATGGCCACAGGATCTCCTATCTCTTCACCAAAAGTTTGTGTCTCCTCCTCTTCCTTGAAAACAGGATGGGTTTTTATGACTGTTTCCATGGTAGTACAGAAATACTGTTACTGTAAGGCTACCGCAAAAATGCTTAGTCAGATTCCACCCCAGTTGCTGGAATACTTGTCCAGGCCCTGAACTGCTATCAAGTAAAGACCAGCCCAGGACAGCCATATGAAATAGTGAGACCGTCCTACCTAAGACAGTCAAAAAGTGAAGAAGTTCAAAACAACCCTTAGAGGTCACAGAGAAAACCTATGATATTGGTTAAGAAGGGGAGAGCCAGCCTGCCAGCCCTCGCCACTGCATGAGAGCCAGGGCTTTTACATATAACTGAACTTTCCAGAATTTGTTGGGATCCTTAAATTTGGGAATGATCAGAAGTGGGTGATACTTGCAGGTCCAGAACCTCCTTCTTGTCTGCATATATCCTGTAGGTATCTTCAAATTCCTCTCCCCTGTAGCTTCCAGACTATTTCTCTACCTGTGGGACTTCATTCCAAATGATCACCACTGTGGGCAACTTCAATACATACAGAGTAACACAGTACAGAAAATCTGCCCTCAACTTACTGACTCTAGGTTCTCACTAATGACATTCTACAATGAACCATAACTGCCTCCTTCCACCTCCCCACAGCTATAACCTGGGCCTCATCACCACCAAACTGCTTCCTTTCTGAACTCTCATCTTGACAAACTGCACTGACCTCTGATACATGTAAGTTTTGTACTCACTGTCTCTAACTCTGCTTTGGCCTCCACCCCACCGTAGTCTATCCATTCCTTATGACACCAATCCCTTTTCTAGCAGACCTGGATCCTTATTATTTCAACTACCCATCTCCCAGTCTTCAACTTCCCTAAATACTTGTCTTACACACCTTTCCTGAAAATGCCCAACAACAGTGTTTAGCCACATTGCGCTTGAGCTAAGTGTTTACAAAAAGTCAGACTTCTATACAGGAAATGGTCACTATGGATCTATGATCACTATCTTAGCACACACTCCACAGCACCCCAAACCCTACTCTTTCTTAGTTACACAAAGATAATAAAAGTCACTGGCAAAATTCCTTCAAGTATTTGCTGTTACAAAGAGGCTGTTCTTGCCCACCTGCCCTCGCCTCTCCTTTCTAAGAGGGTGCACTACTTCTTGTCTACAGCCAGTCCCACACTTGAGCTTTACAAGTGAACCCTTCCTACCCCCTCAGGCTCTTGCTCCACTCTAAATCTGTAGCTTCAAAATGACGGGAGAGTAGGAGGGGAACTTACTGAAAAGACAGGGTCCAGAGGGAGTGGGGTGGGGACGAGAGAATATAATAGGGGAATATAGCCAACATACATATGTACATGTACAAAATTGTCAATGGCTTAGTCTTATTAATAAAAAAAAGAAGAAAATTTTTAAATTCTTAACCCAATCTTCTATTAGCACCTTTCTATTTGCATTGAAGCATTTGCTTAAGTCTACCATATTCACAGGACGTCAGGGTACCAATTTCGTCTTTGAAGAATAGTTACCGGCTCCAATTCCACACTGTGAGGATTGAGTGAACTAGTATATAAGGTGTTTACAAAGTATACCTGACTCCGGAAGACGACAAAACAAAAACAAAAAAAAAAACCCAAAACATACTTTTAAAATATTTTAAAATTTTATTTACATGGCGTTCTACCTTCATATATGTTTGTGTGAGGACGTTGTAGCCCCTGGAACTGGAATAACACACCATGGTAAACTGCCACATGGGTGTTGGGATTTGAACCTGGGTCCTTTGGAAGAGCAGACAGTGCTTTTAACCACTGAGCCACTTCTCCAGAGCCTATCCTTTTTTTTTTTTAAGCTACGATTTATTTCACATCCTTAGCCCATATGTTAACAACGAAACTTGTCAAAACTGTTCCTTTCTCTTGCACTTACCTCCCTACCAAGCCCAAACTCCCTACAATTGCTTTCCATTGCTGTCCTGTCACTTTGCTCCTACTGAGGTCAACAATACTTGCCTTGCTGCCCTCATCTACAGGCAGCTGCAGTTTCTTCAGAATCTTCAGCACTCCATCTTTGAACACCTTCTTCCCATGCTCTCCTTGACATCTGGGTCCCTCAGTTTCTGTAGTTCTGCCATGGTCCTCACACTCCTGCACAGTGTCCTCTACAGCTGGCTATCTGGTATGTGACACACTTGGTTCTCCTTTCCTAGCTTTTCCTACTTGCTACCTCTCCTTTGGTGAGTCCTCAACTCTTTTGTTTTCAACTTATCTACCCTCCACATGTGTATTTCTTTCTTTTTTTAAAGATTTATTTACATATATAAGTATAGTGTAGCTGTCTTCAGACAAACAAGAAGAGGGCATCAGATCTCACTACAGATGGATGCTGGGATTTGAAATCAGGACCTCTGGAAGAGCAGTCAGGGCTCTTAACCACACTGAGCATCTGTCCAGCCCCACATGTGTATTTTTTTTTTTATTGCTACTAAATACCAAACACACATATTACTCACTTAGCCTTTTCATGTGGACTTCACACATGCACTTGATTCTCAGTATGTTTAGAACACAGCTCACCATCTATCCAAGCCACACCTTCTCCTGGGTTCCCACCACTACCACCAAACCAGTAGGTTAAGCCAGAAACGAATGGGTCAGCCTGAATCCCATCAGGCTCTATGCTTCTCACTCCATGACTCACGCTCACTCAGCAGCCTAGAACACCCTCCTCCTTTGCCTACATTTTGTTTCTATTTCAACACTCCACTCAAAAGTGCCTTCCTTTAGTCTTTCCTGACTCTGAATCTACCTACAGTCTGATCGGCACCTGTGACATTAGAGTTCTTTACCAATCTACTGCTAACTCACTGGAGACACCTAAGAACAATAGCCATACTGTTATCTCCTGATGCTGTACCAAGGGAAGGAGAGGGAGAAGAGGGGAAGGAAAGGGGAAGGGTACAGTCTCTGGCTGTGCAGGAGGCTGTAACTCTCTCCTACCCAGTGCCCTTTAAGAACCATTTCTCCTCACCCAGTAGAGTGCCAATCCTTCAGCCATTCTTGGAACTGTGTGAAACGTGCCTATGTGAAAACTCCTGCTGCCCTTCTCTCTCCCTGAGCTTTTCAGTTATGGGGAACCCCATCCATTCATTAGGCCCAGCAGAAGCTTGGCCAAAATGCCTACAGCAGCAGTAGGATAAATTGACTCCTGTGTTAAACAACAGGAACTCAATGTCCCCAAGCCCAGCTGGAACTTCTGATGGTGCCCTGTGCTCTCTGGCTAACAACAACATACTTCAGGGGCCTTGTAGTTGCCTCCACCTCTGCCAATCAATAGAACGTAAGTAGACTACTTGGCTTCTCCATCTCCTTAACTGTATACTGCCTATACCACAGTAGCTGCCTTTTGTGTGCTAGGCCACACCCTACAGCAAAGGCAGGGGTTGTACCAAAGGTCTTCATTGCACAGCATTTGGTACTGGTGTCCCAGGACGAGAAGATGGCTGCCAACTCAGCTAATGTCATTAGGGTCCTAAGTGCTTTCAGGTGGAGTAACATGCTGAGTCAGAGGAGACTTGGGGACACCAAGGTTTATGGAAAGGAGAGAATAAGATACTCCTGAGCTATGCTGCCTGGGCCCCTGCAGAGGACGATAGCCTGTCCAGAGCTGCCTGTGCACTGTCACTGTCAATGGCAGATAGGCCTGTAGGATCCACCTGCCTGGAGTAAGACTACATAGTGAGTTTCCTTTGTTTTCATTACAATTTCCTTTCTCACTGCTTCTTTTTAGCCAGCCCTTTTCCTCCCTGGGGTGCTGGGGATTGAATGAAACACCACCCCCGGCTCCAATAAGTGTATTTCAATTACATCTGTCACTGTATAACGATATAATGATATATCATGTGATATTAAATCCATGGTAATCATATCAGGGATTTTTTTTAATCGTGCACTAATCACATTATTACATCTCTATAATTAACAACAGGAGGTATGGAAATCCAGTTAAGGCAGTAGGCTCGATGTAGTTTCCCCCACCCCCATCTTAGTTACGTCCAGATTAGGGCCAGACTAGGAGATGCAGACTGCAGGGCAGTAACCCGCTGAGCCAGTCCTCACCTCCTAGTGCAGGTGCCTCAGTCATGGACAGGACCATCAGCATCCAGGGCTGACAGTGATAATCTACACTGAGATCAAGATGTTGACCTTGTAGCTGCTCAGGAAATAGGCCACACAGCTCAGCTGAATCTTCTGCCTGCACCTGCAGCATCAAATATTCACTATGGAGAGGGCTGGAGGGGTAGAGGGGGTGCTATCTTCCCTTCAAACCAGCAAGGCCCAGGGCAAGTCTCTGTCTCCCACACTAGGACTCCTCCTGCCACTGTTGCACATACTTCCCTCTGACCTGGCCTCTGACAGCTCTAATATCACTGGGTCCAGCAACTGTAAGTCTTTGTCTCTTGGTCTCATCAGCCCTGATGACAGCAGAACAAAACCCAACACTTCCTGGGGCCATTCCCTCTCAGCTCTCCCTTTGAAGAGGTGCTCTTCATATTACATGACTCGTGGGTTTCTGCTAACCACTGGATTGCTCTCATATCCCCTAAACAGTGTAGTAAGTTCTTATGTTTCCCCACCCAAGCCTAGATGGAGAGGGGAGGGGCTATGGACAGAACCTGAACTATGTCAAATGACTGACCCCGTCTTTCCCACCTTCTTTCCCGATACTGAGCTGTTGGGGCCAATCCCCTCAGGGGTGTCAGAACCAGTCTGCAAAGCAGAATTCTGTGTTTCAAGTCCAAAGCTTTGAACCTGGCATGTAACTAGTCCTCAGTAAGGGGCAGGCATTTTGCTAAGTTTGACTCTCAGAAGTTGGACAAGCCTGAAGATAAAAGAGAAAATCATGTCCTTTTTCCTAATAAAAAGGAGACACTAATAGCAGTCAGCACTTAGGCAAAGCACTTTAAGTTTCTAAAGTGCTTTCCAAATTAAAATATAATCCTTTATTGAGTGTGTGCCACCACCATCTGCCCACCCTTCACACACAGTGCACACCTAGGAAAACAGAGAGGGCTGCAAAACATTCATCCCAGGCCCTCCTCCCTCTTGTCTGTGTTGCTCATATAGTGGTTTTTTGTGTGTTTGGTTTTAGCCAATACTCTGTGCTAAACACTATACTGAAGATACCCAAGTCTAGTGGACCACACGAGTGCCCTCAATGAGCCTTGAGCCAAAAGGAAAGACACGTAAACACACTTGCCAAACAAGCGATGGCCAACATCCTCTAAGAACTTTGGTGAGGAAATGAAGCCTAGAAGACATCACAAGGAGGGTCCAGATGGCCTACAGAGGTACTAGGCAGATGCCGTAAAGGCAAAGAGCTCGCTCGCTCCAACGTGAGACAACAAAGTCCAAAGAAAGCAGCTGAATACAGAAGAAGTTGGGGTTGGAGACGACTGCTCAGGAAGATGAAAATCTGTGGAGTCAGGTGAGGCCTCCAGAGCTGGGACCCAAACAACCTCCTATCTGAAACACCTACCATCCTAGCCACCATCTCTCCCTTTGTCAATTAGTCTGCCCCTACCCAGGTGTAATAGAACGGAAGGATCTAGGCTTCAGAACCATACTGGCACACTGTCAACATCTACTGCGGGCCTGGATATGTCAAGTTAGATGCCTGCATACAGCAACGATAGTTCTGACCTCACAGAAATGCAAGTCTACTGGACAAGGTACGGACTATAGAGTGACACAAGTGACCCTTAACTCATAGCTATAGTAAGAACTCCAAGAAGAAATGTAAGCTGTTACGATTGATGAGGGCAAGAACAGGATGCCCTACAGAGGCTACAGATGGAACAGTAAATGTGTAAGGGAATCCTGAGCCAAAGATCCTGGAAGAGTCCAGAGACCAAGCAGCTGAAAATCTAAGTCGGGCTCTTATGATTAAGGCTAAAAGACCGAGCTGGGCATGTAGCTCAGTTGGCCGAGTACTAACTAGCATAGCATGTACAAGGCCCTGGGTTCAAACTCCAACACTGCCAAAACTGGGCAGAGGTGTAAGGCGTGCATCTCCGCGCTCTGGAGGTCAGAAGTTCAAGAGCATCCTCTGCCTCACACTACATGAGACCGTGTGCAAAGGTAAAGGGTGTGCACAGAAGTGGGTAAGGGCACTTGCTGCCAAACCCAGTGACGTAAATGTGAAACCCAAGACCCATAAGGTGGAAAGAGAGAGAAGACTCCCAAAAGCTGTCCTCTATCTCCACAGGTCTGCCATGCTATGTGCCAACACCTACAATAAACAAACAACATTTTTTTCTAAAGATAATGACTGAAAGTAACAGAAGAGAGTATTGAGAGTCTGAGGCCAGTCTAGGGAAGGTAGCAAGACTGGCTCAAAAATAACAAAGAACAAGCAAGAGGGCACAGAGTGGTCTGCGGAGGGAGCTCAGCACTTGCCTAGCATGCACAAAGCCCTGGATGTGATCCACAGCATTGCTTTAAAAAAAAAAAAACAAAAAACAAAAACCAAACCCCCTACTAGATATAAACCCCCTACTGGATATAGAAAAATCACTTCAGGCAAGGCCATTCCGGTCTCGGGACCTTAGTTCTCTTATGGAACTAAATAATTACCCCAAGGTAATTTACTAATCATCTCACTTCCTAATCTCTTTTGTCCACTCCTCCCAGTCCCTTCTAAACTGCCCACCCCAATCCCCCAACCACACTTCCTTATCATATACCATATACAGTTTGGTATTTGACTTGGTCAGTCTAGACTGCTTTGTCACTCCTTGATCCCTGACTGCCATTTCAGAGACAGGACAGAAGCTCTGTGTACAGGCCCCAGAAGTAGGCAGGTACTCTTCCAGCCTGAAGTCTAGGTCCCTTTCCTTCTGCCCACAGTCTGAGAACTCCGCAGGCCTCCACTTGAAAAGGGTGCTAAAGGCAATGATGTCTCCAAGTGCAATGGGAGATATTTGTGTCTGCTTTACCCTTGGCTTTTTGCTCCGGTTCAGGTAGGAGCGGGGTGGGCTGGCTGGCAGATCTGAGAGCGTGGCACGCCCCAGCGGGCAGGGCGCACAGCGCGGAGGAAGGCGCGAGTCAGTCTGGAGTGCTCCCCATTTATCAAGCTCACGCAGGCCGCCAGCCGAGCGAGTCTTTCTATCATTACACCTCTCAAAATCCGATTCATACCACTAATCCTGCCTTCATTCTCCCAGATTAATAACATCTCTTTCAACCTTCACAGTGTGATAAATAGACAAAGAGAGAACAAAAGGAGAGACAGAAGAGAGAGAAAGAGCTGGAGCAAGTCCCCATAATAGAGAGAGCCGAGAAAGAGGAGAGGGAAAAAAGGAAAGAGAGCGTGAGCAGGCAGCAGCTAGAGACTGCAGCTACCTCAGAGAGCCGCTCTGAGGAGAGCTGGCGGCTGCACCCCGCTATGCTATGCTCTATCCCCAAAGAGAAAGAAAGGCTTGTTAACAGCTCCTTCCTGCCTGCACTTTTGTTCAAATTCTTTCCTTCCCTTCCAATCCCGCTTTAGGTCAAATTCTAGTGAAAATGAGTCTCCTGGCTTCCTGGTCTCCCTGATGCAGCCTAGAGAACCAGCCTGGCCCTTCCAGAAGCTGAGTCTGGGTGCATGATGGGCCTGAAATGGCTTTGGCAAGGGGAGAGCAAGCTTGCCCCAAGTTTCACCAAGTCTGTTCCCTTAGTCCAAATCCGAGCCTTTCCCTGTTATCTTGGAATAATGAAAGAGAGTCAGGAGCAGGGGAGGCCTGGGGTTCAATCGTGAGGCACAGTCCTACACATCTGTCACTTGTGCTAAGACTCCAAGTGGCTGAAATGCAGGGCACCTAGCCCCCAGTGGTCAGACCAAGCAGACGGTGAATGATGGCCATCAGGCTGCTAAAGTACAAGTATGGCCATACCTCCAAATGATGGCAGAGAAGTGTGTCAGGGACAATGAATTCATCAGACCCAAGTCCTATAATACAATCTCTGTCCTTTCTTCTCTACCTGGAAACTTAGCCACACACGTCTCTATAGCATACTCCCTTTGCTCTGCCCTGACCAGTCCTCTCCTGGATGCCACTCAAGTTCTTCATGAGTAATCCAGTCACTCCTACTTACGGGCTCTGGAAGGCAACACCACTTCATCACCCTGGAGTGACTATGTCTCCCTCACTCAGGGTAAGGTAGGGAGATTGTCACAACTCTTCTATTTCCAGGTCTGAGTTGCTCTAAGAACCTCCATTCTTCCTTTGCTTAGCCTAACCAGCCCTATACTCAGATGACTTAATATATGCTCTGGACTATATAGCATTCCTAGGCTGCTGGCTGGCTGGCCTGGCTCAGAGGCCGGAGCAGACTCATACCACAGCAGGAAGCTCCAGGAGCACTATGCATCCATTGCCTTCATAATCCATCAGAATTGGAGGAGGGCTGCAGTTCCTTAGAGTACAGCAGTTCTCAACACACTCCTGAAGCACGGGGAGAGCGGGGAGAGCACTATAAAGGAGTCCAGCCCCTGTTCTGCCCAGCCCAACCTATAGAAGCAGCTGTCTAGAACACTCAGGCTTCTCCAAGGCAGAGGACAGGTAGCCAAAAACACCCTGAGGCAGACTGTTAGTAAAAAGCTGTTGGCTGGTATACTTAGAGAATGCTGTGGTCCATGGTACTATATAGGGAATTGGGGGTGGGGGGGCAGACATTCCTCCAGCACTTTCCTCCAGCAAGCTCCCTCTTCCTTTTCCCTGATCCTGTCACACACAACTCTCCTTTGGGGCCCCAATGGATACTGTCCACACACTCACTCCTGGGAACCCCATCACTTCTAGCCCCAATTCTTCAGTTTTCTGGTTGCACCTTCACTTGAAGTAACTTGACAGCTCAGAAGAAACAAACCAATAAGACAAAACAAACAAACAAACCCCTAGTTTTGCAGGGCCCAGAAAGAAACCCTAAGGGAGTAAAGCTGAAATGGACAGATGGTAGATCCACAAAACCCCGAAGCCTCAAAGGCCTCCCTACACTTCCTTCTGCCAGGCCCTGGACAGACATCTGCAACAGCAAGCGAGTCAGGATGACAGAGACTGGTGTTCCAGCATGGGATCAAGTGCCCAAGGAGCTGGGAAGAAGGGTCTGAGGAGCAGCAGCAAGGAGGAGAGACTATATAGTCCTGGTGAGGAGGATGAGTCCTCCCTACAGCCTACTGGGCCTACTGGGGCCTTAGCCTTCCAGGTAGTAGATCCGACTGGCAGTCCACGCCCATACTTCCTTCAAGTCCAAGGTCATAGCACAGTTCCAGAAACATGGCCACAGGCCCTTCCGCCCTTCCCTGAGTGACTGAACCCTTCTCCGGCCTGTATTTAAAGCTCTCATCCACTAAGTAACTGAACGGCTTCTCCGAGCCTAGAAAGGAGCTCCATCCTGTGAAGCCCCATTTCTGGCAAAGCAAGGCTCAGGAAGAGAAATCACTTCCGTCCCTTTATCCTCTGCCTTTACTGCCAATCTTGGTCTAACTTAGTCTTGCCCTCACCCTGCTATGTCCAAGTCCTCTAGGCTTCTTTGAGCCCTCCTTCCAAGGTAAGTCATCTAAATCTGAAGGATGAGCCTTATCTCCTAAGGGGCTTTGCTTTTCCACCGAGAAACAGGCCTAGACCTCAGGAAAGGATCTGCTGGGAATCACAGAGGGCTGTCAGTGTCACACAGAAGGGCCTCTGGGAGATAAGAAACCAAGCCAAGTATTATTTTCTCCTTGCTCCCTAGTGTCTCCTAGAGCTGACTCTTCCAGGCAGTCAGTGACACAGAGCAGGGAAGGAGAAGTTGGGTCCTAATGTGTGAAAAGCTGGAGCAAAGCAAAATCATTTACTCTTTGGTGTGACTGTTCAGCACAGCTAATAAATCTTGCATGAGCAGGGCCAATTCTAATTTCCTAATATGAAAAGGCATTTGGATTGAGAGAGAGGGGAGATAAAAGTGATTGAATCTCCAGTAGTCCAGGTTACTGACAAGAAACATCCTGCTCAGCCCTGAGAGAAGGATGGCGGCACCCGCCTCAGCACACACCCATCTGTTCTGCCCCCCTCTTGGCGCGATACATCTCAGTCTCTTCTATTGACAGGACGTGGCTTTAAACACAGTTACACAAGTTATCATTTCTGCCTTCTGATCAATCTGAATTTTCAGGACAATTACCCTCTTAATCAATGATTGCTATCAGCAGCCCCGCGCCTGGACGGATTTCTCAGCAAGGTAATCATGCCGCCAGGCTGGACGGTGCGTGCATAGGCAATGAAGCTCCGGGTGGGGTCTCCTCCCTCCTTCTTGAGCCCCCATATCCCAGCATTGGTGCCAGCATCGAGGACAAGGACGGCAAAGTGTGAAGGCCACTTCAAGGAGTGGTGGAAGAAGAAGGAAAGGGAGGGGCCCAGCCTAGCTTTCTAAGCCATCTGATTATGAAATAAGCCTATTAAAACTCTAGATTTACTGCCCACTACCCTGATGCATCTTCACATGCCCTCCTGCCATCATTCTTACCTCCTAATTAGCCCAATAAAGCCCAAACTAATTAAAGGCTCAAACTATGAGGGTGAGTAAGTACAGAGAAAAGAGAAATATTGGCTTTACTAATCTCTCAGATGCTCCATGGATCTGGTCCACACTGGCTACTTACTGTTTGGAATGGCCAGGGCAGCTTCTCCTCCTCCCTGGAAAGCTGGATTTTGAATGGTCGTAAAGTACATCTGGCCTTGAGCCGGATGGCAACCCAACCCAATACTGTCTGTCCTTCTTGGGTTCTTCCACAGATCCAACCCTCTGTGTATAAATAACCCAGAGTCCCTCAGAAGAGGGGAGCAGAAGGAACAGCGGAATCCACTGTCCAGCTAAAAACAAGCCATATCTGCTACACTGGACGCAGCTCTGAGATGTTCTCTCATCACCCATTGTTGAGCAAGAAGCCAAGAGTACAATGACAATTACTTGGTCTAAGACACTGATGTGTGTCTAACCACGCTCCAGCTTGGGCCCATGTGCCATTATACACTTTGCTACTGTGCCCTGAAGGGAAAAGAGAATGAAAAAGGGCGTTTTCCTTTTCCCCAAGTGATTACAGAAATATGCCACCATGCTCCGATATGCATGTCTTTATTCACTGACATTTACTAAGTGCTACCCATGAGATAAATGAAGAGGATTCAGTAGTGATTTCCTACTCTCAGGAACCTCACAATACACACACACATACATATACACACACTCAGAGAGAGAGAGAGAGAGAGAGAGAGAGAGAGAGAGAGAGAGAGAGAGAGAGAGAGAACATGCAGAGAAATGAAGAGAGTCAACTTGCGTATGATATTCATGGAAAAATTATTTACAGCAGCCAAAAGGTAGGAAAGACCCAAATGCCCAATAATTAATGAGGAAAATGTAGGCTGACTATAATGGCATGAGCCTGTAATCCAAGCACTCAGAAGAGTGTAAGTCAGGAGGATAACTATAACTTTGGTTTACATAATGTTTTCCAGGCTAGCCTGGGCTACAGATAAGAACATGCTTTAGAATATATAAATAAGGGCTGGAGAGATGGCCCAGCAGCTCGGAGCACTTGCTACTCTTGTAGAAGACCCAAGTTTGGTTCCCAGCACCCAAACCAGGTATCTTAAAACCACTGGCAGTTCTAGTTCCAGAGATCTGACACACTCTTCTGGCTTCTGTGGGTACTGCATACACATGGTACACACACAGACAAGCAAACACACATATACATAAAGCAAAAAAGAAGAAAGAAGGAAATGAAGAAGAAAGGGAGAGAGGGAAGTAAAATACAGCATATATATACAACGAAATGTATTACTTGCAGTAACAACAAATAAAGAACTGATTGATTTACTGCAAAACATGGATGAACCTTGGAAATTGTGCTAAGTGAAAAAAAAAGCTCATCATAGAAGGCCACATGTATGAACCCTGTAGAATAAGTAAATCCACAGAAGATTAAAAGTCAACTGGCTTTGCTCATGGATGGGATGTTTAGGCAAGCAGGAAGGAGGAGGAAGTAGAAAATGATTACTAGTGGAGTTTCTTTTAAGGAGGACAAAATATTCTCAATTTAGGTAAAATTGGCTATAGAGCCTTACAAAGACAACAGTAAAATACAAATTATATATCTTAGATGAGTGAACTATATAGTACATGCACTATATTTCAATAAAACTATTTTAAAAAAGTATAATGGGGGGGCGCTAAATTGATGGCTCAGTGGTTAAGAGCATTGGCTGCTCTTCCAGAGGACGCAGGATTTTGGAGGATACAGAAATTTACTGAACAGGTGTGCAGCAAAGGCCTTTCCAGGCAAGTGCAGCAATGTAAATGTAAGGCTTGAACATACACCACACAGGCAATCTTGGTGTACGTGGGAGGTATACTGGAGAGTCTTAATAATCAGGCTAGAGACTTTATACTTCATTCAGTAGACATGAAGATATTTGAAGTGAAAAAAATAGGTAATATAGAATATTCTAAGGGATTAGATGGCTCGTGAATGAGAAACAACATGGCATAGTTGGAAGGGCATGGTTTAGAAGTCACAATATCCCCTTTTTCTGTATATATGATATGCTTATGTGTATATGCATATGTATGTATGAGAACACGTATGTGGATACAGTCCATATGTTTACATGCATGTAGAAGCCACTTAAGGTTGAATTTGGGATATCTTGTTGAGTCAGGGTCTCTTTGCCATATGAAGAGCTAACTGATATGAAGAGTATCTCTGGCCAGTTCACTCTGGGAATTCCCTGTCTCTATCTTCCCAGGGCCAGTATTACTGGTGAGCCACTAGGCCCACATAGCATTTACATGGATCCCAGGGACCCAAACTCCAGTCTTCATGCTTGTGCAGCAGATGCTTTAACCACTGAACCAGTCCCCTAAATATATTTTTCATAACTATTGAGGGCTAGAATTCTGTCTATCCCACTCATTATTTTCTCAGTGCTTGGATAGTGAAATACCAGTGTATATCAGTTCAATGGGATGGATGGATGGATGGATGGATGGATGGATGGATGGATGGATGGATAGATGGATGGGAGGACAGACAGATGAATTAATGACTTCACTGAACTCAATCTCATTTGATAGACATTCTAGACACATTTCCTGAACCTTGGCACTATAGTTATACAGTGTGAAGTCTTCAAGGTTGGGTCTCTGAGTTCTGACCTCTGACCTCAAATAGGTTGCTTTGCACAGGACTGATGATCTATCTGGTTACTTCCTTTTCCTGCTCTAGAGGGTTTCCTTAAGTCTCAAACCAGAAAGCATCACCTTGGCTAGCAGGAGGGCTCCTGAAGCTGTAGGGAGGAAAGGCTTCAGTAGAGTAAGGGAGGCAGGTAGCAATACCCATATCTTTGCCTTTTATTAAAGCAAGCCACAGCGCTGTCAGAGGCAAACACACAATCTGAGTCATAAAGCTAGAGGAGGAGAGACTATCTACAGCCTCTTTTCAGACTCTGGAATGCCCTGAACCAAAGACAGAAGGCCTACACTCAGGGAGGAGTCCACAGAGGTGAGGTAGAAACTAAACTACAAGACTTGCATGTAGGTGGGGAGGGGAAGATCTGGTCTTATTTCCTGAGCATTCTCTCCCCATTTAAGACCTGCCAACTTCTATTATCTCTGTTCTGGTCAGTAGAGTTCTTCAGAGCATAGTATGTAGGGTCTCCTTGGTCTCCCAACCCCCAATTCCTACAAGGCCTCCCCCTCCCCTTCTTCATCCCTCCCTTCTCTTCCTGCAGAGCTTCCCTGGAGCCATAAAAATAAAATAAAACACAAACACCCACAGTCCAGGAGGAGGGCGTCAGACAGATAATGGGCATTTTATATCTTTTTATGACACTCCCCATAGGCAGCTTGGCAATCACAGTGCAATAAAGGCAGGCATGCAGCTTGCATAGTTAAACAACTGCCGGGTAATTAGGCACAGCAAACACACCACTGGGGAGGCTTAGGGCCTGCTCTGGGATCTGCCTGCAGCCTGCCTGCCTGCTTATAAGCAAGTAGGTGCCAAGGCCAGGGCTAACACCAAAAGAGTAGTTGTGGTGCTAGAGACAGTCCACTAACAGCTCCCTGAATGCACGCCAGGGCACATGTCTCTGAACATGCACATCCCTGCTCATTCCCAAGAGTGTCACTCCTTCAACTAGGACAACCTAGGGTAGTGTGAACAGGCAGGGACCATGTAAGCCTGTCTGCCTGTTCATATGCCCCCTCTGCCTCTTGTAAACTTTGACTCAGTGAAGAATTTCATTAAACATGAATTTGCTGTTAAGAACACAGGCATGTAAACACACCTTCTGCCCCTGCGCTCACCACTTCTGTAACCTGAAACCCTTGCCATCCCCTCTGCCTATGGCCCCACTGATCTTTTCTTTTGGACTAGGAGTTCTGTACAGGTAAAGACCAGGTTGATTCACCTCTGAGTCCAAATGCCCTAACACACATGGCTTTGGAGTCCTTGGTGTCTAGCAGATGACTGCAAATACAGATGTCCTTGAACAGGCAGCACATAGGCCACCTACTACCAAGGCTTAGGTCCAACCAAGTCAGAAGTCCTCACAGAGTAAGAGCTCTGAGGTGCCCAGTCCACACACATGCTGTCTAATCCTGCTGTAGGGACCCAGCTAGTCAGCCCAGAATTGAGAGGGAACTGAAGGCTAGCTAATGGGTCAGATCCCTGCTAAAATCCCACTTGAAGATGGAAAAAGCCAAAGCTCCACTTCCAAGAGTCATCTGGATCAGCTAAGCTAAAACTAACGAGACAAACAGAAGGGATCAAAGGCCAAAGGACGGCCTGATCTCTCTGCATGTATAGTACTGAGAGCCCTTTCCCTGCCCCTTCCATCCCTCAGAGGATCCAGCTGACAACAAGCTTCTAGCCTACACATTCCTAGTAAAGCCCACACTAATGGCTCTCTGTGCCACTGACAGCTACCTCAGACTCTTGACAGGTACCATCATCAGCAAACTTCCACACCACCTTTGGCCCAGCTCTTGACAGATGCCTGGCTACATCCTGCCTCTCCTGAAGTAGTTCCAATGTTACAGAGTAAAGCAAGAGACAGGAAATGAAAAGCCTCCTTCTCTCTTCTGCCTTGTGCTTGCTAGTTTTATGACAACACAGAATAAGCTAGAGTCACTGCAGAGGAGGAATCCTCAAATGAAAATTTTTTACATATAAGGTTAGGCCGTAGGCAAGTCTGCAAAGCCTTTTCCTAATTAGTGACTGATAGAGGAGGGCCCAGCTCACGGGGGTGGCGCCACCTCTAGGCTGGTAGTCCTGGGTTCTAGAAGAAAGCAGGCTGAGCAAGCCTTAAGGAGCAAGCCAGTAAGCAGTACTCTCCATGGCCTCTGCTTCAGCTTCTGCCTTTAGGTTTCTGACCCATTTGAGTTTCTGCCTAGACTTCTTTGCTGATGAACAGTGATGTGGAAGTATAAGTAAAATAAGCCCTAGACTGGAGAGATGGCTCAGTGGTTAAGAGCACAGACTGCTCTTCCAGAGGACCTGAGTTCAATTCCCAGCAACCACATGATGACTCACAACCATCTGTAATGGGATCTGATGCCCTCTTGCTCACATACATAAAATAAATAAATAAATCCTTAAAATAAAAACTTTTTTAAAAAAAGTAAAATAAGCCCTTTCCTTCCCCACTTTGCTTCTTGTCATGGTATTTCATCCCATTAATAGTAATCCTGAGTCACTCCCTTAGCTCTCTGCTGTAGCAAAAGGAGGAACCTCAGATGCCATGAACATTCTCATACTGGCAATGGCAGACAGAGGGCACTATGAGAGAAACTGCTCTAACTTCTTTATTCATTGGCTAAAAAAAATCCCAAAGCCTCCAGAGCAGGCGACCCAACACCAGAGAGGGTCCACTTTAAGGTTTCACCAGGCCTTTTTGTACTGCACCATGCTGCCCTCTAGAGTCAAGGGCCTCGTCTGCCTATTGCTGGTACCTGGAGATAGACCACAAACTCCCACCCATCCTTGTGTGGGTATGTGCACATATCAGCATATACACATATGTGGACATGAGGAGACATACTTTTCTAAACACATGTGCATAGACACATATATACATGGGCACACCTTCTTACACTCAAAAATCCCCATAAAACAGGTATCACTCTGTAGGGACTGGAATGTGAGGCCAATCCTTATCCTTCCCACAGCCCTGGCTTTTACTGACTGTCTAACTTTGTGGTGGCTGCTGTGCATTTGTATCCAGCTTAAACCAGGACAGATAGCGAGCTGCCTTCAGGTAGTATTTGCTACTGGGCAAATGACAAGAGGGAAACTATAGAAGAAAAGAGCCTGGCTTATATCTTCCTGGTCACCTGGCCTCAGGCAGGCTTCCTAACCTAAGTTTCTACTTCAGCACCATAAGACAGGGCCTAGCACTCCTTGCTGAGTAGCTGTGAGGCTCCTGTGTGCTATGCTGAACTGTGTGCTGTGTGGGCTGGCACCAGCTGGGGCCCAGAGCACTAGCGCTCCACTATTACTGACCCTGACAGCCATGTTCATGTCCACCTTAGCAGGGAGACTGGATGACAGTGTGGCAGGCACACAGGAGGCAAGATTGTGCCTCCTGAAATTCCAGCCTTGACTTTTCTACAACTCCTTCCAGTTTAAAGAGGCCAGAATAGCAACAAAGTAAAGGAAAGGAAAACAAAAGCCAAACCCAAGGAAAAGGCAGAATGACAGAGTTCCCTTGAGAGCCAGTGGAGGAGCACTGAGCCCTTCTGGCATTCTCCTGCAGAAATGCCCCACCTCTCCCAAAGAGTCCGTCACTCTTCCATCGTATGGACACCCAGAGTGACTCCTGAGATTCCCTACTGCCCTCTAGTTCTGTGAAAGCAGATCAGATTCAAAGTGGTCCCTTCTTCAGGAGGCTCAGGGTCTCCCCCAGTGATGGACTAGGTTACATGAAATGAGGAGGACACATGGATTCGGAGCTATGCTGGACTCTGGTAGCTGGCCAGAAGTCTAACAAAGTCTGTTAGAGAGGCCCTCAAATAAGCAAGCAGAACTCCCCACTCTGTGTTCCAGAACAAATCCAGAATGGTCTGAAGGTCACAAAGAAAATGTTTACTTGGGACCTAGACTAGGAGACAGGATACAGACAGAGCTGCAACCAGAAGGGACAGACAAGCCCAGCGGCAGGCCCAGTTTAACCTGCCACAGATGCCACTACAAGAATTCTGGGGTGAGGTCCACTTCAGAGAATGCAGGGACCTTGGCAGAAGACAGACTCCTGCCACCCTAAGCTAACTCCCTCTCCTATTCTGCAACCAAAGATGCAGAACTAGGTAGGCACCCAGCGACTGGCATGACAAGGTGCCCATCCCACACAGAAGGATGTGGCACCCTTCTAAGAGCTTTACAGACATGCTCACATGGATTCCCCCAACTCTACCCCATATGATGGAGGAAGGCAGCCTTCTCCCCAGCAGGCTCGGGCTGCTACCGCTGATATATCTTGGAGCTCCCTGGCCTATAGTTCTCCCCCCACCCCCACCCCCTTGCACAGACAGACACGGTGGTTTCTTAGAGCTACTGTCCTGGCTCATGTGCTCTCCGCTCTCTCCTGGTAAGAAGTACACATGACAAGCCCACACTGGTAGCTAACCATGGAAAATCACTGCTGTACTCCCTTGATCTGGCCAGCAGTAGACGTTCCTCCCACTGCCCCCTGAAAACCTACTCATCTTCAGAACTCACCCCAGGAGGCTCCTTGCTAAAACCTTTCCTAACTTACTGTCTCACTACCCAACCCCCAGTAAAAATAACTCAGAGCATGGGCTCTGGAGTGCGGGCCTTCATTCCAGTGCCTGCGCTCCACCCCCCAGTGCTGCTGGCTGTGGGAGGTATAAGCACTCAGGGTTCCATTCCTCCTTCCCCTGTAGGGCAGCTTAAGGCGCTGGTATCGGTATTTAGAGCCACATCTGGTGTTGTTAATTATTCTCTCCACTTTACACACACAGAAACCAGTGTTGAGGAAAGGTTAAGTAAGTATCCTGATCTTGTAAGGTGACAGTTAACAATCGTCTAAGCTGAATCTAACTACATTCCCACTGAATAGTGAGGCCTGAGATGGCAGGCTGACTGATGCTCCATGTGCACTGAGGGCGACACCATGCAAGGGGGTGCTGACCCCATCTTGTCCAGGATGAACCTGCTGCAGAGCTCTTCTCCATGGTGCCTGAGGGCAGACTCCCACTGCATACCTGGACTTCTATCTCCTTGATGTCTCTTCTCCTTGGAACCTGCTCGTCTCAGCTGGGTTTAACAAGTACCGAGGCAACTCAAGTATGCTCATGCCTCACTCACTCTCAGGTCAACTCTAAGACAAGGATACTACGTTTCTTATTTTAGAGAGGATGCTGGGGCATGATGAAGTTAAGTGATTTTCCTAAACCCCCACAACTACCAAGTATCAAGGGAGGATGCCAAGACAGTAGTTTTCTACTGGTCCGGGGAGGGACTGGCTCCAGCTCAGAAGGCTAGTTGACAGGGACATTACAGAGCCTGTCTGACCCACCAGGCTCCAAAGCTCTTTCTGGCATGATGGTCTCTGGCTTGTGAGCCACATCCCTACATCCCTAAGATCCAGTATACTCACTAAAGGAAGGGCAAGTCTCACAGATAGACAGCACAACTTTTAAACCAATCCAAGTCCTCTCTCAGTTTGGTATGCACAGTACATTTCTCTACCAACACATTTGTTAAGTGCTGTGCCCCAAGGCCTGCAGGGAAACCAATGTCTGCGATGTTTTCAGACATCCCTGAGACCCCAGGTATTCTGCCCACCTCACAGCTTTCCACAGCACACTGAGGTGTCCTTTCTAAGACACTGTTCTGATACTTGGCTACAAACTCATAGTAAAGAAGTGTCTTTTGAGTGGAGAAACTGTCCAATGGTTAAAGGCAACAACAGAAGGTCTCATTCTCTCCATGCTCAAGTCCCACAAATATTCAGGACCAGAGAGCCCGAAGCAAAGAGGACTACACTACGGGGATCAAGAAAGATGGGGGTGTCTGTGCACTTTACCACTAGCCCTTCCCTGCCCACCTAAGACCCATACACTTGACTCAGGATTTACCTCTTCCTGGCTGTTTGCCTGCAGGAAGATGCTTACTTTCTATAAGCCCGTTTGCTTGGCAAAATCTGACAGATATCTGTCTACAGCCGCCTGACTAATGTGGATTCAGATAATATCCTCCAATGCCTACTGTTAGGGTCCAGGGCTGGGTATTGAAAACAGAGACCACAAGGACCTCACAGGCTAGTAGAAAACACAAATGTGCATTGTATGATACACCTTGTACAAAGTTCTAAGCCATAGGGAAAGAGATGACAGATTCCTTTCTGCTAGAGGTGTGTGTATGTGTGTGTGTGTGTGTGTGTGTGTGTGTGTGTGTGTGTGTGTGTGTGTGATAAAAAGGCTCACATAATAGGGTTCTGAAGGATGAACAGGAGTTTTCTAAATATATAAAAAGGAGAAAATAAAACATAAGGGAGCAACATAAGAAACAGAGGTGAACAACTATGTGTATGTATATTTGAAAAGCAGTAAGAAGTGTGCTATGTTTTGGGAAGCAGAGAAGTATAGATATCAAGACAGCAATGAGCTATATCATCCAGGACCTTGTTCTATAGCTGAAGAGAAAAAAATGGGCAAAGCCTCAACGGCTACCCTCTTGGCTCCAGTGCTCTTCCTGTCAGAATGAGCACCCTGTGACCACAGTTTCCTGTGCCTTTGATTTAAGAGTTCCTCTCCTGGCCCTGACAGTAAGGCATTTCTGTCCCACAGATTATAACTCACTCTGGGCTATTATTCAGCTCCCCAGCCCTGGCCCTGCTGCAGTTAGTCCAAACATAATATCCTTCATGCATATATTATCTGTCTCCCTATTATCTGGAATCATTTCGGAATTAAATTTCAGTCCTGCAATATTGGCTTCAGGAGCGGCGCGCTTTATGGGCTAGTCAAAGGTTAGAATACCAATCAAAATAACAGTGCCGATGCAGCGAGACATTTTAATATTCCAAAACCCGGTAATTGTAAAAGGACATAATATTTTTTCCCTGATTACCCCAAAGGCAACACATGTTAACAAGGCAAGGGAAGGAGTGAAAGGAATTTCAGAGTTCAGACAGCTGTAAGACATATTTAAAGGAAAAGCCCAGGCTGGGCACTACACCATGGGGGCAGGGAGGCAAGAAGAAAGGAGACATTCCCTGTGGCTCTGGTGGCGGATACTAAACACCTTGTTTCCCTTCTACTTCTGGACTAGACTTCAAGAGCTTAGCCCCAGGCATACACAGTGCAGAGAGTAGGCTGAGAAGAAAGAACTCAGAAACAGGAGCCCTGAGGCCTGGGTTCTAGGTCCCACTCACAGGTCAGCAACCGCTGCTCAAAGCAGCCCAGGCACCCTCTACAAGCCAGCTTCTGACCCCATACCTGTGCTCCACCATGCCCTCATTCCCACCTGGGGCTGTGCATTCTGCACCCTATGCTTAGTTAGCCTGCTTACTCTTCAAAGATGGCCAGAGGTCTTGGGTGTCCAATGGGACTGGCCACTGGCCATGGGCAGCAAACTGCTTTTGGACGGTCCCAAAGACCTAGACCACAATCCCCACCTGGTTCTGCCCATAGAACTCAAGAGCGAGTCTGCCATGAGTGCAAGCTTCCCTCTCAGAGCACTGCAGGGCTTCTAGGTACTCATGGCTTATTTCATCTTCCCTTGAGGCTTGCTCTTGTTTCGTCAAATGAGCTTTTCAGCAGTCCTAGCAGAAGGGCTCTGCTAGGCACCACTCGGCCCCTTCTACAAAGGATCCAAACGGCAACCTGAAGAGCACACTCTGGATCACTCCTGACTGCTGGCTTCCCTGCTGGCTCAGATACTCACTGAAGCATCGAATCCACAGCACCAAGACCTGCTGACCTGCTGATGGCCCCCAGCAAAGAACTTCATTAAGGCGGAGAACTTATTCCTCCAAAAGCCCTTAATTTATTACTGCACTGATTGGGACTCTGAATGCTCCAAGGTCAGAAAAAGTCACACTCAATGGTAGACTCCATTGCTCCCTTCAGCAGTTTCTCCTGCTACCCCTCCCAGAGACTGTCAGAGACACAATGCTTCTTGGAGAGACCGAAAAAGTTCTTTCTCCTCTTCCTCTCCAATCTCCCTGATGTCTGGCCCTAAGCTCACCCTTTCAGAGCACACAGGAAGCACAGCAGGAACTGGAGTACAGGTAGCAATGGGAAAGTAGAGCTACAGTCCACGCCCTGCTTTTATCTGACTATTCAATTCTAGACAGCCCCCATGTCCCAATTGCCAGATGGGACTGGATAACCAGCCTGCTTACTTTCCCACACAAAGGCCACCCAGGCAGGTTGTGACAGTTATGAGTATGTGTACACACAGCTGCACAGCTTAGTCTGCATATAGGTGGACTGTTTACATATGTGTAGGCATGCATCTAGACATTCATTTGTACCTATATGTCATGCATAAGCACTGGCTGGGTAAAGGCCATTTTCTGTATTCAGGTGTATATCCAAGCATCTTTCTTTCTTTCTTTTTTTTTTCTTTTTTTTTCGGAGCTGGGGACAGAACCCAGGGCCTTGCGCTTGCTAGGCAAGCACTCTACCACTGAGCTAAATCCCCAACCCCCCACACATCTTTCTGGATGTACGTCAACCAACCTTTTTGTTTCGTAATTCCTTCTTTAGAACAACATTCTACTTCTGTGGCTGTACTTTAGAAATTGCCAATATCCCATTTTAAAAAAAATCATGAATTCAAATATCCTAATTTTTTTTATTTAAGTCGGAGTATCATGTAACCCAGGCTAGCCTCAAACTTGCTATGGATTCAAGGGTCTCAGATGACCTCCAGCACCTGATCCTCTCTTTGCCTTTCCCTTCCCAGCACTGAAATTGCAGTTGCGCAGTGCCAACTTGGCTTTTTACATTAGTGCAAGGGATCTTCATGCTGGTGTGGCAAGCACTTTACACTCTTACAACTGAGCCACCTCCCTAGTCCTTTTTTGTTTTTCTGAGATACAGTCTCACTCTATAGCCCAGGATAGCCTGGAACTTGCAGCTAACCTCCTGCCTCAGCCTCCTGGGTGTTGGGATTCCAAGCACCAGCCACTACACTCCACTGTTCAACCTGCCATCTCACCCTCCCGTCTGGCACCCTCAGCTGAGCCTACTGCACCTGCTCCTCATGTCAGCAGGGCCCACCTGCTTTGTCCACATCTGGATGAGCCTTCCTCTTTTCAATATCCATCTTAGATCCCCCAGTCTGTCTTGTCAACTGCTGTCTTGACAGTTATCTTTTAACTCCCTGTTCTTTTTTATCACAACTCCTTACAGAAAATCTCCACCCCAGAAAAACCTAAGTCCTCCTTTCTCCACACCTACCCCCAATCTGCTAAGCTCTGCTAAGAAAGATCAGACCTCTGCACAGAGTGGCTCTGCTACAAACTAATGTCATCGACATGACTGGACCCTCACCTCAACACTGCCTATAACTCCTCTGCCCTCAATTTAGCTTCCACAGTTACTTCCCAAAGGGACGGCAATCCTCTCCTACTTCCTGTTAGCCCTCACAGACCTCCCAATTAGTTGCCAGCAAATGTCTCACAGGGAAAAACAAAAGTCACCAAGCCATCAGGTTGTTTTCTGCTTTTTTGTTTGTTTGCTTTTGCTTTTTGTTTTGTGAGTTTGAGACAAACCTACATATCATGGGGAAGAAGGAATTCAAACTAGGATAGAAACTGACACCAGGATCATGGGGTTCTGCTGTGATAGATGGAGCTATGTTGTCTGTGGGAGGACTGTAGAGAGACTTTTGGAAGTTTGGGTTGAAAAGGCCACCGAGTGCTCGACGCTCACTAACCCGTTCTGTGAGAGCCTGGAAGAAGATGTTGAGAACAGTGCAGATAAGGAGGATTAGCTTGCTTCAGAGACAAGTCAGGGAAGCTTTAGAAACTTTAATGCAACTGATTATGTGATACTACAAAAATTATTTTATTATGTTAAATTTACTCATTTATTTGTGTTTGTGCACATGGGGAGTGCAGCTAGAGGACAATGTACAGCAGCTGGTTCTCTCTTTTCACAATGCAGGTCCTGGGGATCAAATTCAGATCATTAGACTTGGCCAGAGTTACCTTAAACCACTAGACCATCTCACCAGCCCTGTTAATGTAGTATTTTAAATTGAGTAAATGTAGTTCTGGTCATCAGGGGCTAAAGAGTCAGCTGTGCTTAAGATGAGATGAACATCATTGAGACAAAACTTTCCGAGAGTATTTCCTCAGGGCAATACTTTCCTGGCAGGCACACGGTAATGTTAAAGAGTCTCTGGGTTTCTGGGTTTGGGAGCATGGAAGTTGAAGAATTAAAAGGGCCATGAAGAAAAGCTAAGGCTTGGTACTGTGTGTCAGGGTTGGAGTCACTGAAGAGGTCACTGGTGAATGGACAGCCTCCCCTGGAGTAGAGCCCAGCATATTGAAATGCCAGAGTTGTGGGATGGACAAGAAATACAGGCACGCAGCAGAGCCGGCATAAGGCTACCAGGTAAGTTATTGGTACTGTGGGTGGCAGAGACTGAGACATGGTCTGCCAAAGTGCCCTAGAGTCCAGAAGATCCTGAGTCCTGGACACAAAGAGATTCAGAATTATTTACACTACTGGAGTTGGGTTTGCCCTTATTGTGACTGTGCCCTGGTTTTTCCTTCTTGAAGTAAGAAAGATATAACTTACTTTATATTTTATAGGAGCCCACATTATAGGTGCTGGTCTAACTGGATGTTTGCATGTAGAAGAACGCATACACACCTGTATCTATCACCCTACAGAAAACTCAAGTCCACATGGATCAAAGACCCCCACCTAAAACTGGAGAAAGTGGGGAACAGCCTTGAACTCATTGACACAGGAGACAAATTCCTGAAAAAGCACCAACAGCTCAGGAACCAAAATCAACAAGTTTAAATCCAACTTCATGAAACTGAGAAGCTTTTGCAAGGCTAAGGACATCATCAATAGGACAAAACAGCTGCCTGCAGAATGGGAAAGTTCTTCACTAAGCCTACATCTGCCAGAGGGCTAATATCCAAAAAACATAAAGAACTCAAGAAAGTAGATATCAACAAACAAAATAACCCAATTAAAAAATGGGGTACATAGCTTAACAGAGCATTCTCAGAGGAGTCTCTAAATGCCAAGAAGCACTTAAAAAATGTTGCACGTGCTTAGACATCAGGAAAATGAAAACCAACAGCAACGCTGATATCCATCTTACCCTCATCAAAATGGGTACACTCAGAAGCTCAAGCAGCAGCAGGTGCTGGCGAGGACGTAGGGCAGGGAGAACACTCCTCCATTGTTGGTGGGAGTGCAAACTGGTGCAACCATTCTGGAAATCAATTTGGCAGCTTCTCAGGAAACTGGGAATAGTTTTACCCCAAGACCTAGTACACCACTTGTGGTGGTTTGAATATGCTTGGCCTACAGGGACTGGTGCTGTTAGGAGGTGTGGCCTTGTTGGACGAAGTGTGTCATTGTCGGGGTGGGCTTTGAAGCTCTGCCCAGTGTAGAAAAGTCAGTGTGTCTCTTTACAGCAATGGAAACCCTAACCATTGACACCATTCCTGGGCACATACCCAAAAGGTGTGCCACTACACCACAAGGACACTTGCTCAACATTACTACCTACACAATGGAATACTATTCAGCTATTAAAAAACAAGGGTATCAAGAAATTTGCAGGCAAAATGACAGAACTAGAAAATATCATGCTGAGCAAGGCAACCCAAACCCAGAAAGACACATGCGGTATGTACTCACATCTAAGTGGATATTAGCCATAAAGTTCAGGAAAACTATGCTACAATCCACAGACGCAAAGAAACTAAGTGATAAGGAGGGCTCAAGGGAGGATGCCTGAATCTTACTCAAAAGGGGAAAGAAAATAGTCATCAGAGGTGGATGGAGGGAGGGGATGAGGAGGGAGAATACAGATGGAGATCAGGTATGGGAAGAGGGGGTTTGGGAGAGGACTGGGAGTGAGAATGGCTATATGGACATCTCTGGGACAGGGGAGGTTCTGGGAGTCTATGAGGGTGACCACAGCTGAGACTTCCACAGCAGGGGATATGGAGACCTCCTGTAACCAGTCAGGTCTTCCAGTGAATGGAGGGGTACACCAACCCACCCATAAACCCTTCAACCCAAAATCTGTCCTACCTACAAGATGCTCAGGGATGAAGAGGGAGCAGAGATGGAGGGAATTGCCAACCAATGACTGGCCCAACTTGAGACCCATTCCATGCGAGATATCCTTGACACTATCAATGATACTCTCCTATGCCTGCAGACAGGAGCCTAGCACAACTGTCTCCTGAGAGGCTTCACCCAGCAGCGGATGGAGGCGTGCAGAGGCCACAGTCGAACATAAAGCAGAGCTCAGGGAGTGCAGAAGAGTGGGGGATAGAATTGAGTGAGCTGGAGGAGTCCAGGACACCACAAGAAGACCTAATGAGTCAAATAACCTGGGCCAGGGGGTTCACAGAGAGTGAAATACCAACCACCGAGCATGCAGTAGCTGGACATGGGTCCCCTACACCCTGGAGCAGGGGCTATCTCTGGTTCTGCTGAATACCATTAGATCCCCTTCCCCTAACAGAACTAGCTAGTTGGACTTCAGTAGGAGAGGATGTACTCAGGCCTGCTGTGACTAGATGCCCCAGTGTGGGGTGGTACCCAAGGGGGAGTGGGTCTTCCCCTTTTCTGAGGAAAAGAGGAAGCAGTAATGGGAGGATGGGATTGGGAGAAGGGCTAGGTAGAGCATAATTAGGATGTAAAGTGAATGAATGAATGGGTGGACGAATGAATGAATACTTTGGATTATTAAAGAGGCTGTGGATATTTTAAAGAAAATGAACTTTTACCATGTTGGAATTTTTAAATACTGGGACTTTTGAAAGTTGGAATGTGCTTTTTAATACTGATATGAGATCTTGGGATAAACAAGACAGGAAGGGTTATGGTTTAATAAGTAATGTGTTTGTGTATCAAGTTGACAAGGGGACAATTGCGTTGATTAGCTTGACATCTGAATTGGAAAAATGCCTATAGATTGGCCTATAGGCAAGACTGTGGAACATTTTCTTGATCAAAAATTAGTATGGGAGGGCCCAGCCCACTAGGACAATACCATCCCTGGCCCCTGGAGTGTGTAAGCAAGCTGAGGGAGCAAGCTGAGGAAATGTGGCAGTAAGCAGTGTTCCTCCAGAGCGGCTGCTTCAGTTCTTGCCTATTGTTTCCTGTATCGGCTCAGTGGACTGTGACTCAGTATATGTGAGCCAAACAAACAATTCCCTTCCCCAAGTTGCTTTTGGTTTTTGGATTGTCTGGATTTTGATTTGTTTTATTTTTTATTTTTCAAGACAGGGTTTCTTTGAGTAGCCCTGGCTATCCTGTAGATCAGGCTGGCCTCAAACTCTAAGATCTCCCTCTGATTTCCATGCCTGTGCCTTCTGAGTGCTGGTTTTAAAGATGTGCGCTACCACTGCCTGGCCCAAGTTGCTTTTGATTACTGTCTTAGTCACTGTTCTATTGCTGTAAAGAGACACCATGACCAAGGCAACTCTTCTAAAACAAAAGTTTTTAATTGGGGGCTTGTTGACAGTTCCAGGGATTCAGTGCATTCCATTATGGCAGGGAGCATGGCGGCAGCCAAGTGTGGTGCTTAGCCAAGTAGCTAAGAGCTACCTCCTGGTCGGTAGACTGAGAGGGAGAGACTGACAGCCAGTCTGGCTTGGGCTTTTGAAACCTTAAAACACACTTCACTTCCTCCAGTAAGGCCACACCTCCTAAACCTTCTCAAGTAGTGCCACTCCCTAATGACTAAGCATTCAAACATAGGAGCTTCTGAAGTCACTCTTATTCTAACCACCAGACTCATCCTCTTCATCACAGCGACAGAAAGCACACTGAGCCAGATGAAAATCACCTCAGCTTGCCATCACAAATCAGCAAGCCTGCTGACATGGACCTGCATCCATCTTTGCTTTTCTCCTGTCAGGATGAAGTAGGGGGCTGTCTTCCATCTCCTCTCCCCTTCTTAGAGGCATCCTTAATGAGTCCCTCTCCTCTCTGCACCTTCAGACTGGCTGGCCTTCTCCAAATAAAGCCTTGCACATCAAATTTCACCTCAGACATGTAAGGGCACATCATACCTCTTGCCTGTTTTTCTTCTTCAGAGTTACAGCTCTGAAAACATTAAAGCTCTCTTATCTTCTTGTTTCCTTATCTATGCCCCAATCACTTGCTCTATCCCCATCCTTATTGTGTACTCACAGGCTCTCGTGAGCATCAGTAGTGCTCAAGTCTCATTATCCATATGATTGTCTTCATGTTACCTACCTTCCCCGCTACCCTCTAACACCTATCTTGGCCAACTGGGATGCCACCCTCAAGGCTCCTGTGTCTGTACCATGAAGTCTTGGGTTTTGCCATGTACTGGTATGAAAGCATCATTGCTCTATGCTCAGGAAGGCTGTGAGGATTAGACAATGCAGCACTGAAGCCAAGTATCTGCCCCACGACTGTTCAAATACAAACACAATGCAAGTATACAAGAGAGTTGACGTTTTATAATGGTCATTATGAAACATTAAAAGACAAAACACATTGGTGCTGGAGACATGGCTCAGTAGTTATGGCCACTGGCTGATCTTCCAGAGGACCTAGATTTCTCAGTAGCCCCAGGGGGCTCAGCTATCTGTAACTCCAGTTCCAAGGGATGAGGCCCTCTTTTGGCCTCTGTGGAACCGGCACACATATGGTTCACACACGAACATGAAGCCAAAACACCCATACATACAAAAAAAAGTTAAAGGCTTAAATTTTTACTTTAAATATAACATGAAATTATTTAACAATTAATATATCCAAATATCATTTTAAACATGACAGCAGTATAAACATTAAGGAGATATTTTGTCTTTTCTCAGACTAGGTCTATTTTCAGATTAAGTCTATTAATATTTAATTTCACATCTCATCTAGGAAACAAAAATCTTTTATCAGAAATGTTTTAGATTCTGAAAAATTAACTGCTTAAAATATAGCATCTCTAACTCAAGTACCTTTAAACATACTCAAATTTTCTCAAATTTTTAATTCAAATTGATTAAAACTTGATACAAATAAAGACTCATCTCTCAACCACACTGATATATTCCAAGTGATCTACTGCCGCACGCCAGTGAAAACCCTAATGGGAAGCATTGGGCATTAGGCAGATGCTAATGTCCGAATTTCAATCCTCCCGAAACTCCATGCTAAGACTTAAATCCTACTATAACACCATTAGGGCATGGGAACTGTCCATGTGAGTTGATCGGTGCTATTGTTTCAAAAGGGTACTGGTTTAAGAATGGAGCTCTTGACCTCTCTGTCTTCTGTACTCTCCTGTCATTTGAAGCCTTCCCATGATGCAACAAGAAGGTCCTTACCTTACCAGATGATGCCTCTGGAGCTCAATTGTCCCAGCTCCAGCACAACTGTGAGCCAAATGAACTTTCACTGGAGTCTCTGTCAAAGCCGCAGAGAATGGACGCACACAATGGTATAGGATACCGCGCGCCATCAGGAACCAGTGTCTGTCTCTAATAGACAGCTTTCTCCTGACTCGTCTCCACCTGGCTAATGTGCTAGCTATCTCAGGGCTCCGCTTTGCTCTCATTTTCACTTTACATGCGCTTCTCTGGCAATCCCATGTATCTCCATGTTTTCACTAGTTATTCATATGTCAAGAACTTATCCGACTCATACCTCTTCCCAGACCTTATCCTTTAGCCCTAGATGGTCAACCACCTCTTCAACAGAGCCATAAAAATTGCTCAGACATCTAAATTTAACAGTCCCAAATCAAGTCTTTATCTTAAGCTTCTCCTCCTCCTCACAAAGAAAGTTCATTATAATTTACCTACACACTCAATCATAAACTCTAGGGCCATATAGACTACTTTTTTTTGCCCCTAACTCTATCAACCAATCACCATTTCCTGTATGTTACACTGTCAGTATTGCCATACTCACTTCCAAAGAACAAACTTGTTCCAATGTAACTGATGTTATTAACCAAACAGAGAACTCTGTGAAATCATTTAAAATGCATGCATGCACATCTACAATATCTAACAGCCACAAAAACCATCATACATGTTATAGCCACATCCTTCTGGTCACAATTTCCTAGTTGATTTCAATTTTTTTTTATCCCACCACTTCACTATAACTCACCAACTATAGCCCTTCTTACATCCATTTCTACATACAAATTCTAGACTTTTTTTACCCAAAGCAAGGTGCTATATTTATGTATTTCTTAATCATTTAACTATGAGACTCTAGTATCTTGGGTTGTTTTTTGTTTTTTTGTTTTTGGTTTTTTGTTTTTGGTTTTGTTTTTGTTTTTCAAGACAAGTTTTCTCTGTATAGCCCTGACCATCCTGGAATTCACTCTGTAAACCAGGCTGGCCTTGAACTCAGAGATCCACCTGCCTCTGCCTCCTGAGTGCCCCACCACGTAGTAGACGTCTATCTTTCTTTGCTATATTACTATAGAGTTTCTGTGTGCTACACTCCCTAGGTCACTCTACTGCATGACTTTCCCTGGTGTAAGAGGTGTTGTTGTTTGGTTTGGATTTTGAGACAAGGTCTTACTCTATAACCCAGATTGGTCTTTAACTCTCAGCTCAGGCTGGCCTTAATAAAAACAATTCTCCTGTCTCAGCCTTCTAAGTGCTGGGATTACAGGCCGGTGTGGCCACATCCAGATAAGCTACAGAATGAGACTCTGACTCAAAACAAAACAAAAAAGCAAATGAGATAAAGTTTTCTCTCCATACCCTTTTAGTAGCTCCTATTTATCCTAAAAATGAAAGCCAAAATCCAACATGGTCTCCAAGCTCCAGCCTCATCTTCTACTTGACCTCACGCAGCTTTCCTCTTCTCACATCCCTAGGCCCTGGTGACGCTCATTCAGTAAATGACAGTTAAGTTCTCTGTACTACGAGCCATCCAATGTGTCAGGGATAGAACCATGAACAAGAGGCTTTTATAAAAACAGCAGGCTTCTCTTTACCTCAGGGCCTCACCATATGCTGCTTCCTAAGCTTGGCCAGTTCTTCCTTCAATCTATAATTTAGATCTCCTTCCTCAGACTCTACCTCAATAAATTCAGTTCTTAATTACATGATCTACAACTCTGAATTGTCCTGAACACGTTAATGAATACAAGTCATGTGCTCTATAACACCTCCCTTTTCTGTTATAGTCCTAGAACCTAACACAATACCTGGTACACAGAAGGCACTTCAGAATGTGTTCTTATAGATGGATAGATATTATGTCTTCATGCTTTATGATACATGTATGTAAATACATTGATGTCTACACGCATTTTCAGTGTTTCTGCAGATGGACTATTTATGTGAATGTATATGTACACGTGTGTGTGTGTGTGTGTGTGCGTGCGCGCGTGTGTGTTTGCACGAGCATATGCATGTGTATTCCCCTTATTCCCTGGTAATATCTGTAACTTCCTGGAAAGAGCTGGGAGCAGAACTTCAAGTTTTCCTTAAGTTGACAGCCCAATAAAAATCTAAGCTCACTCAACAACATCCCAAATGTCAGCCAACAGGGGCCTTTGCTACTCTGCTACGGGGAAGTAGGTAGAGGTAGGAGATGTCAAAGCACAGCTGTTGAGAAGTTACTCTTTTCAAGGCAACCCACAGTTTCTAAAGAGGAGAGGAGAACTGAAAAGACAGTATTTCAGTTCTTCTCAGATTAGAGGCCTTAGGAAAAGTGAGATGCTGAGTTTATACCTAGTGACTGACATAGTCACAAACCTGGACACAAAGTAGCTGGGGGCTAGAGAGGAAGCCTCCTTGTTTTCTCAGGCTTCTGTGACTGCCTCATAAGAAGAAAGCACGGGGTCCTCAGTTTCCCTTCACACCCATTCCTTCCATATCTTATCAGTGGAGAACTGATTGAAGAGTCTCACGATGGCCTGAAGCACCAAAGTGACCCTAGTGTTACCATATGGGTCAGCTGCTCCTCTGCCTAGAAACCTAAAGGCAGAGAGCTACCACATACCACAAAGTCTAGTGAACTTCAGAGTAATTGTTCATGGTCAGTGCCTGCCTCGCCTGGTCGGGCATTCACATTGCATTTGTTGAGACCAGCAAGCAGACTCAGATAAGCTCTGACAGCTGGCACACTGTTTCCCTGGACAGCATGTCTATCTACACAAGCATGCCTAGCCCCACTCAGGAGGGTCTCTATGAAGCCAGTTCTCAATAAGGAGGTGGCCAGCAAACATATATACTCTAAGTCTAGCAGACCCCAGTCCAGTCACTGAGAACACAGGCAAGAACCAGGCTCTGTCTCTGCACTCCAGCTGGACTGGAAAAAAAGCATGGACCTATTTCCAACTGAGTTAACTGATATCCCAAGTCCAGTGAGCCTCACATCAACAGAAGCTTAGCAGAAGTGATATCTGAACCGCATCTTCAAGGGGCAGGCATATGCCTGACGATGACAAGGGGGGCTTTTCACACAGGGAGTCAGCCAGATGAAGGCTCAAAGGCAGGACAGAGCCGAGCTTCTTCAAAGATGAGAAGTAGTGTCAGAGTACAAAGGACACACACCAGGAGAAAGCGAGACAAAACATGGAACCAAACCAAGGTCTTCTCAGTGTGGAGTAAATACTCACAAAATTAGTTGTCCCACTATTCTTCCATGTTAGCTTCACCCACACACACCAAAAGCAGTCTGCTCTTTCTGCCTCCAAGCCAGTCTCCTCCCTGCATACCCCCTAATCTGAATACCCAGTATGAAACCCCCATCTTCATAGTACCTATTGTGACCCCTCAGTAGCTCCCGCTTTCTAAGATTACAGCTATGGTCTCCCTTCTTCTAGATTCCTAGGATCACTAAGCTGACTGGTAGCATCAAGTAGTCCCAGAAGTTACTCCAGGGCTACTTTTCTCTATCTTTCTTCTAATAACCTGGGCCTCCTGGAGCAGCAACTCCTCTAGGGCAAGGAAGCAAGAAGCCATTCCTGTGTTATCCCTTCTACTTATCTCGGACCCACAGCATGTGCCAGGCAAGGATGGTCTTCTGGGTGACTCATTCTCTATCAGGGAACTACCCTAGCTCTTCAAGGTCCTTCAAGGCCCACAATCCCAGGCTAACTCTCTAGGTCTAAATTACTACAATTAGTGCCCAGACCCTCTTCCTTCATGCTCCAAGGCTTCCACTATCCTCCCCTACATCATGAACAAGGCCCTGCTAGGGTCAGGGGAAACCAAAATCATTGTAGGCAACTCCTTTTCCTAAATAGAGGCGCAGAGACCACATTCACAAGTATATATACAGACTGCTGTAGCACGTGGGTCTGATGCTAAGGTCCTGTTCCCCAATTGGTTCTTGATCAATCAATAAAGATGCCAGGAGCCAATTGCTGGGTGGAAGGAAAGAGTCAGGACCTCTGGGTCCCTGCAGGAGGTCCAGGAAAGCAAGAAAAGAAAGGGAGATTTCACCATGCTTCAGAGGGGGAAAAGGTGACCAGCCATGTGAGATCTTAGGGGAGTGGCCAAAGGCTGCTTCCCCAGGTGGGAGAATAGAAACTCAACTAAATGGAGGGCAGTTTTAAGTTGCTGATCAAGAAGAAGGAGGTTGAGCAACTAAAGCCGAGAGCAGATTTAGGGTACTGAGCTGGGAGTGAAAAAGAAGAGTAGGAGATACTTGAGGAAGACTTAGAAGAGCCCAGCAATTGAGTCAATAAGGCAGGTTGAAAAATAAGCCTCTGTGCGCACACACACACACACACACACACACACACACACACACACACACACACACATACACACAGGCACCTGGGCAGGGCCAGTAGCAAGGTCTACCTGGAGCTTAAAGAAGGGTAGCAAGAACTATACACAACAGACTGCCTTCTGAAAGGCTCAAGTAGAACCATATTTCTTCTAGTGACAATACAGCTCAGCCCAGAAATTCAAAAGAAAAAAGCCCTATGTATGTTTGGAAGACACCAATAGTACTCCACCCAGCAGCCTAACCCTCAGATCCCCACTCCCCAGAAATATCAATGGCTCAGTGCATATTACTGAGGAAAGAGAAATAGGGATACTGAGAAAAGAAACAAAAAGACACAGGAGGGGGGGCTAGAGAGTCAGCTCAGCAGTTAAAAGCAGTCTTCCAGAGGTCATGAGTTCAATTCCCAGCAACCAAATGGTGGCTCACAACCATCTGTGATGGGATCTGGTGTGTCTGAAGACCGGGACAGTATACATAAAAATCATAAAAAAAAAAAAAAAAAAAGACAGAGTTGGAGGAGAGGAGGCATGTAAAGGACAGGAGAACTGAAGGCCCTGGGTAGAGCGCAGATGGTACCTTTTTTAGATTAATCCACTGCTTGAAGTAATCCGCCACTGGCAAGCCTAAATAATGGCACTGGCCTGGAAGCCTACAAGAAAGAGAAGAGAGAACAAGTTAGAAATATGCATGTCGGGGTTGGGGATTTAGCTCAGTGGTAGAGCGCTTGCCTAGCAAGCGAAAGGCCCTGGGTTCGGTCCCCAGCTCCGAGAAAGAAAAAAAAGTCTACGGAACAGAGAGACCACAAGGATCAACAAAATCAGCAGGGGGGCCACCTAAGGAAGATATCCCACCTCCAGCACCATGGATACTGGACTTAGAGCCATTCCTCAGAACCAAATATGAGTTTGAAGAGATATTACATTGAATAATATCAGCTGCTACTATTTCCTAATTTTCAAATTCTGTTTTATATCTATCCTCAAACTGACCTTGTGAGGTAGGGACTGTTATCTATTGTGGCCTCCCTGAGGCCCCTACAAGTGTTTTAGATTTTTTTCAATATGTATGAGTGTTGTGCTTCTATATATGTCTGTGTACCACATGTGTACCTGGTGGAGAGCATCAGATCCCCTGGAACTGGAGTTACAGATGATTGTGAGCTGCCATGTGGATGCTGGGAACCAAACCTATATCCTCTGCAAGAGCAAGAACCACTCTGAACTCTTAACCACTGAGTGATCCCTCTCACCCCTGTGTTTGCTTGCTTGCTTGCTTGCTTGCTTGCTTGCTTGCTTGCTTGCTTGCTTGCTTGCTTGCTTGAGATGGGATCTCACTATGTAGTCCTGGCTGACCTAGAACTCACTATATAGACCATGCTAGCTTCAAACTACCTGTCTCTGCTCTGTGATGGGATCAAAGGTGCACGACACAATACCCAGCTCCCTGGTAGTTTGCTTTCTTCTGTTTTTGAGACAGGGTCCCATGTAGCCCTCTTGACGTCACCTCCCAAAGACTGGAATTAGAAACCTGTGCCATACATTTCGTTTTAGGCAGTGTTGGGGGTCAGACCCAGAGTATCAGTCGTTAAGTGCTAGTTAAGTGCTCTACCAACTCTACCATTCCCAGTCCTCCAGAAGAGCATCAAGAAAAGAGCCTCAGGTATGTGTCAGTAACAGAAAATTGACTAACGAGGGCCCGAGAATGAGAAGAAATTACAGAACACATTAAATAAAACATGGTAGCCTATGCATTTACTCCCAGCACTTGATGAGGCAGAGAGGTAGGTGAGTTTGAGCCAGCCTGGTCTACACAGCAAGTTCCAGGGCAGCCAGGGCTACATAATAAAGAGATCCTGCCTCTAACAAACAAAGAACAGCAGTTACAGATAATAAGACACCCACCTCTTCCTTGTAGAACCTTGCTAAGATCCAAGAGCTCAGAAAGCTTCCTATCTGCTTCCCATCTCCAGGCCAAAGGCCTCGAATCTCTGTGTGGTTCCTTCTAAGAAGGCAGCGCTTCATGAGTCAAGGACCTTTTCATGATAGCAAGCACCTGGGATCGCATATGCCCCTTTTGATCCCTCTACCTATTTCTTGTGGTCAGCCTAAATTCTGGAAATGTGTCCCTTTCTTGTAAGATGTAGAGCTAACTTTTTTTTTTTTTTTTTTAGCTTAGAATCAAGTTATGAGTGTCAAATGTCACTGAGTGGCCTAACAAGATGAGAAGTGAGAGAACCCAATAAAGGACCCATGTGACCTTGATCGAGTGGAGTGTGAATGTCAGCAGACCAGGTAAGGAAGGACAGAGGGAGGAGTCACTGAGAGACAAGAGAATGGAGAACACAAGTATAGACTCCTTGTCTTAGGAACTTGGATATGAGAATGCAGTTGAAATGACAAGTTCACCTCAGAAAGTTGAAGGGAAATCCCTTCATCGCCCTTCAAATACTTGACAGATACTAACAGGAAGCTGACCTCCAAGTTTCAGGAAGTAAACTAAGAATTCACTTTACAAGATACATAATGTCTTTCTTTTCTTTTGAGACTGGGTCTCTCTACACAGCCTTTGCTATCCTGGAACTCACTTTGTAGCCAGGCTGGCCTTGAATGTACAGAGATCCACTTGCCTCTGCCTCCTGAGTGCTGGAATTAAAGGCATGTACCGCCACACCCAACTATGATGTCTTTCTTGTAAAGCAGGCTCCTTTCAAATAGTGGCACAGAAACATTACCTATAACTTGCCAACATTCTGGTAGAGAATTTCTGGCTGATACAAAACGTATGAAGAAGCGTCCAGAGATGGTATGCCCACATAGGGCCAAGAACCAAGGATCTGAAACCTTGGATCAAACAAAGCTTCTAAATCAAGTCACCTAAGAAACAAACTATAACTGAACTTTCTGAATTGTATTATTTCCTTTTCTTTCTTTGACATTCCTTATCCTTTGTATCTTAGAAACTAATTGCTAAGCTCAGTATTTCAGAAAAATCACACTGAGTTCTGGGTGTAAAGAGGCCACCAGAAGCAAGAGGAACACAGGGGGCCTGGTCAGAAAAGGGCAGGTAGCCCATGTCTTATCTTCCTGTAGTTAACCTCAGCGACCGCCTGATGACTTTACTTGACATAGGTCAGGAGTCCTGTTGGCTCTGGCTAGCTGAGGAGAAAAAGGGATTCCCCTTTCTGTTGGATTTCAGTGGTGCCTGACAGCTATAGATATCACTCTGGTTAGGAAAGGGTCTAGCTCAGTGGGAGCCTGCCTGTTTCTCTCAAATATCTACACCACAGGAGCCACAGTGAGACAACCAGAAAGGAAGATCACCTAAACAGTCATTCATATCCAAACATAGCCCAGCAGGAATCCTGGGTGCCTCTCTAGGGTTTATATCTGACTCCATAGGGGGAGATACCAATCTTATTCAGGAGCTCCATGCATGAAAATGTGCAGATTCAAGAAGAATAGGGTTGCTGAGTGCTCCCCGGATGTTACAGCCCTTTGTCTCCACGCACATGCAGCACAGAGACAGCGGTGCCCAAACTCATCCTCACGAGAGGCAGAACCAGAGCTGGAACTTGACATCCTGGTGTCTCCTGGGAAGACAGCTCTACATCTCCATCACATAATCCTCCCTCAGAAGAGAGCACTCACGGTGGTTAAGTGCTCACCACTGCTTATACAGACAAGGAAACAGTTTCAGTAAAGAAAAAGGACTTGCTCAATCATGCAACAAGCCAAGAACAGAACTAGAAATGGACTCTGGGGCTTCTGAACGGCAAGTGTCAATTGCACATACTCATCTACAGACCTTGACTCATCCCAGAGAAGGCAAAGCTTGGAAGCTGGTAGAGGGAGGTAGGATGGAGTTTACTGCTCAAGGTTCTGGTTTTGTTTTGTTTTGTTTTGTTTTACTCAATATTCTTAGGCATCTAGGGCTAAAGTCAGCAGGTACCAGTAGATACATGGTTCCACTACTTGGCAAAGAAAAGGGCAAAGGTTCCTGGCACAAAGGGTAAAAATTTTGAGTTCCTACCAGATACTGATCCCAAGGAAAAGAGCCACTGGCAGTGGGCCCTGAACTAGCCTGCGGGCATAAACGTGCAGGCAAGTTTATGGTGCCCAGGTCTCCATGCAGCTGTATTCACTGGGCACAAAGCTCCCCAACTGCCCAAACATCATCTGGTCATGCTTATTACTGTTGCCCAATGAAATTTTATGCACCGAGTCCACAGGTGTGATTTCCCCTTCTTTATGAGGGGTCGGAATGACATCACTGATGGCCAATAGAAAAAACCCAATTATGTCCAGGCCATAAAAAGGAATGGGATTTTTCCCCCCACCAAATCAAAACTTCCTTCAATTTCATGAATACAAGGGGCCCCTTTTAAGGACACCCCTCACCCCCACACATGCATGGCAGTCCTGCCTATGGACTCTAAAGCAGAGTCCATGATCACTCTTCAGATGCTATGAGCCTAGAGTCAGAAGGTGCCCTACTTTGGCATCTACGGTGGTTTTGCTCTTATCAAACTGACCCTTCAAGTCACCAGAATGGAATCTCAAACCTATCATCAGATGCTTCCCAGGATCCTTGCTTCTAATTGGCAGAAGTTAGAGAAGGTGAGGTACTTCTTAAGTTTCCTCCCGCTGGTCTTTTAAATAACAAAAGGAGAAATTCTACTTGGAAAGAAGAGAACAATAGGGAGGATAGGGCTGTTAGAAAATGTCTCTCCCCACAAACAGACCACAAAGCAAAGAGAGCCCCACTTTCCCCACCCCAGCCCTCATTCAGGCCTACCACCTGCAACTGAAATGCTCTGGTTTGGCCCAGACAGCCTTGATAGCAAACAGGTGTGGCTAGCTTGGCGCCAGTCAAAGCAGCTCCCTCATTAAGGGAGCTCCCACACCCACCCCTTGCTAATGGGTATGGCCAAGGTGGAACCACTGTAAGAAGGAACTCAACTTTGAAGATAGGTGAACAGAGCATGGAGGACCACTGCTAGGTTTGAGTCAAGGAGACCGTAGAGGTTTGACAGACAAAGCCCAAAAGGCAGGTCCAGCAAGAGAGCAGACACCTGGGCTGAGAAAGGTTGGACATTATTCCTTAAATGCTTTTCTCTCTTCAAATTTCAACCAATTAACCCACCTAGGGAGTGTGACTTAAAGAGGAGGGGACCAGCAGGCTGAAGTCATCATCTACGTCCTGTCTGCCTGGCACCTGGATCTCAGAGCGCCTTGGACTGTGAGTCCCGGTGGCCAACAGCACTGAAATGTGTACACAGCATTGCTCATGTGTAGAAACCATTGTGTTCCTGGGACATGTAGGCAAGGAATGCCTCAAGTCATCAGTGGACCATGAAGGCACAAAGGCCCAGCTATCGAAAAGAGTGGGTTAGGAGAAGCCAGAGCAGACCCTGCAAAGGAACACCTCTGAGGTACACACTGATCGTTCCCATGCAGCTTCCTCATTTGCCCACACAAACAGTCCCAAACAATCTCAGAGCGTTGTCACCAGCTGTCCTCCGGTTCAGAACTGCCACAATTCTATTATCAATTGAGGCTGAGCCTCAAGAAGGACACCACACCCCTGGAGCCAGGTCTGGCGTATCACCTAGTCAGAGTGCCACAGTCTATGTGGCATAAGTCTGCACCCAGCAGATGCCAGTCACACCAACCCAGGCATCACTTAGCTGGGGACATGGCTCTTTGTCTCTCCTGCTTCCATTCCACACCCAGAGGAGATAAACAGAGCTCGGGTGATGAAC
Source organism: Rattus rattus (assembly GCF_011064425.1). Classification (NCBI taxonomy): domain Eukaryota; kingdom Metazoa; phylum Chordata; class Mammalia; order Rodentia; family Muridae; genus Rattus; species Rattus rattus. Next base: position 41,216,158 of record NC_046154.1, on the reverse strand, counting down.
AGCCCAGCCCGCCTTTCACGATCACTTTTCCTCGAGTTGAGGAGAGTGGCTAGTGATGGATGGGCTGGAATTTGGTTATCAGGAAGGGCTGTCAGCCAGAGGTGCCCATCTCCTCCCCCACTATGCAGGGCATCATTACACTGTGGCATAGAGGTAAAATATGACCAAGGGGAGGGAAGGAAGAAAGAGGGGAAGGCTGGGCTTATACACGGAGCAAATTGAGCAACAATGAGAGCAGGCATGAGGCTGGAACGTTAGTTATCTGCCTGTGACACCTTTTATCTCTGCACAAATTGGTCCTTCCTCCCCCACTACATCCTCTTATACAAACAGAGGCAGACACAATGTGTCACCGGTGCAATAGCACAGCAATTTAACCCGAATTAGTAAGGGGGTCAAGCTAGGAAATAGGGGTTTCTCGTTTCAACAGGTTCCTTGTCTCAACTCTGAACCACCACATCATAGAAAGGAGGGTGGAAGAAAAAGCAGATTCATAATTGAATTCACTCACTTGGCCACTGCTGATGTATAAAAAATTAAAGCTCAAACCTCTAAATACTTATCAAAGCTAGTTATCTTCCTTCTTCCTTGTGATTTGCCATGTCAGAGACAACACGAGCCTGCCCCAACCAGGCCTAGCACTCAGGACTAGGAATCAGCAACAAGGAACAAACAAAAGTCACCCTAGCCAGAAAATGAGGGCTAGAAGCCTACAAGACAGGCTGCAGAGAGTGCTAGATGTGGGAAAGAGCAGGATCTGCAGGATTACAGTGCTGATAACCTCAAAAGTGGACCTTGACAGCTCACAAACACACACATGAGCCCAGAATGGTGGCGCACATCTTTACTCTCAGTGTTCACAAGGCAGAGGCAGGTGGATCTCTGAGTTCAAGTCAGAGGGAGTTGCAGGATAGCCAGGGGGCTACACAGAGCTATCCTGTCTTGAAAAACAAACAAACTCAACAACAAAAGAATAAACTTATGTCTGTAGACCTCCTACCACCACCAAAAAGTTCTCTTGGTCTACCCTCCATTGGAAGGGTTAGTGAATTTTATGAGTCACCCTCTGACAGACCAGTCCATCATGTCTTCAGTAGCTGCACTTTTGACAATGACAAGACTTGATGAGGAGACAAGAGAGGAGCCTGGCCTGTTCAGTGACCTCCAGCATGGTGGGACCTGGTGCTGCAAAGGCCCTCAATGGGTAGGCAGTGCACCACACCCCCATTCCTCACCCCAGTCCTGCTTTGTGGCTCTACTGCACTAATGTACAACTGAGTGGATGTTGCCCTTGAGCAAGCAACATCACCTCTATCACCAGGCCAGATGAGGCCAGTTAAGGAAAAACACTAGAAAAGTGAGCTACAGGTAAATGGGCAAAGGGAGACATCAATGCTAGAATCACTCAGTCGCTTCAAAAATGGATTGAGGGGAGGAGTTACAGCTAAAGGAGGAATCTAGGGACTCCTCTTTCAAGTTTAAAGACAAAGCACCAGGTGCAAAAGCCAAGAACCCCCTGCCCCCTCTAGACACAAAGTAGGAACCTTTGTTGACCACCACACAGTTTTATGAGCACTGTGGAAACCCCAAACATGCTCAAATTAGAAGCTACTCAAATCCGGTTCCTATATCCAGAGGCCCCCAGCTTTACCTGGAAGATAACACAGCAGAGACTTAAGAGGTAAAAGCAGCTGCTGAACAAGAGCTTCCTGGGAACCGAGGGCAACATCCTGTGGCATTTACAGAGACTCAACTTCAGTTCCCTGTTCAACAAGCACGTGCACTGTCCCTCCACTGCTCTCTGACTGCCCACAGCCCTGGAAGAATGAACTGCTGGCTTATCAGCCCAGTTTGCCCCCACATTTGCCCCATCCTGTGGGATATCTGCAGGTTACAATTCCAACCACAGGCTTCAGAAAGATGATACACTTGCCAGAGCCTGCAAAGGGTCAGGAGAGAGTACTGTTTGAAATATCAGCATGACAGCTGGCTCCTTGTCTGTCTCCTCCTCTCCAACCCCCTCCCCAAACTTGTCATGGTACACGAAGTCTATAAGCAGCCCATCAGATTTAAATATCAGTGTGTGTGAAGCAGCAGCATGAGAGGGTGAGGGAGCGGCAAGCAGACAGTGAGTGCCTCTGTCGCCACTGCTGTCAGTGAGCACTAATGAATTTCACCACCAGCAGCCATGCTGCAGCTGGGGTGTAGGGGTGACGTGAGGGTGGGGAGTTTTCCTGGGAGAACTATGTCAGTACTGAAACATCTTTTCCCAAAGCCTTGGTAAAATATGTTATTAAGGAACTGAAAGAACTATGGCCCACCTAGAACTTAAAAAGGGGAGGGGAGTGGGGGGGGGGCAAATCCTAATGTCCTCTAAAACAGGAAGGGACACACAGGTTTGAGGCTGGAGAGAGCCAGCTAAGCTCCCACTAGATGGGTGACCTCTAGCAGGTCTCACACCTTGCTTTACCACCATCACCCAGACTTATCTCAGAGGCCTTAGGCTACTCAATTGGGAGGACAAGGAAAGGTAGGGCCCAGGCAGCAAAAGGCAGCCTGCTGAGTCTTCCTGGACAACTTACTGGTGCTCTACTTCACAGCAGCTGTAGCTACCTCCACAGGGAGGCCCTAATGATCACGTTACAGACCTGGGGAAGATGGGGTGAGGAGGGCCCTACATCTGTTCTAAAAAAATTACTTCCCACAGATGTCAGGGGACACAGATGACGTTTACCGAGTCCCAAAGAGGTTGTGAGTACTTTTCAGACTTTTCCAAGCTCCTCAGCAACAGATCCACAACCTGAATCCAGGTCTGTTTGCCGCTTCCTGTGTATCCTCTCCTGCCAGACCCTGCCCTTCTCACTCCTTCCCTGGTATACATGCTTCTCTGGCATGGCGCAGTCCACAGCTGCCATACAGTATTAGGCTGGGCTCTAGGCCAGGGTGAACCCAGCCAGGAAGAGAAAGCTGTGGGACTGAGCCAGGCCATCACCTGGGAGTCGCCACAGCTCAGAGGGCATGGATGCAGCGGAAGACTTCCCTTGGGTGCCCTTTGCACAACTCGGATCAACAGTGTCTGATCTGGCAGCGACCTGCTGTGCAGGGGGCAGATGACATTTAATTTCCTCTTGGTTTCCCTACAGTACAGACGAAAGGCCGTCACCTGCGTCTGGGTCTGGCAGCACAGCTGGAACTGTTCCCAGCATGCTGCTAGGAGAGTTCCCAAACTGAACTGGAGTGCAGGCGGGCGGACTGGGATGCCCCTTAGCCTATGCTACTAGTTTTCCCAAGGAAGACCAACCTCAAATCCTAGGGCGAAACCACTGCTTAATGACTCTAAAGAAACCATATGTAGAGTATTTCCCATTTCTGGCTTTTTTAAAAAATGAATTTATTATTTTATATGTATGAGTTTTGGTCTGCACGCGCACGTGCGTGTGCACACACACACACACCCCACACCACATGCATGCAGCACCTGAGAAGGCCAGAAGGAAGTATCAGATGCTCTGGGACTGGAGTTACAGAGGGCTGTAAGCCTCCATGTGGGTGCTAGGAACTGAATCCAGGTTCTCTAGAAAAACAGCCATTGTTCTTTTTTTTTTTTTTTCTTTTTTTTTTTTTTCCGGAGCTGGGGACCGAACCCAGGGCCTTGCGCTCGTTAGGCAAGCGCTCTACCGCTGAGCTAAATCCCCAACCCAACAGCCATTGTTCTTAACCAATGAGACATCTTTCCAGCCCCAATAACTTATATTATTATGGGTATGAGTGTTTTGCTTGCATGTATGTTGCATGTATGTCAGATACCCTAGGAGGGGAGTTACAGAAGACTGTGAGCCATCATGTGTGTACCGGGAATCAAAGCCAAATCTACTGGAAGAGCAGCAGTGTTCTCAACTGTTAAGCCATCCTTCCAGCTCTTTCAGGCCCTAGCTTTTACAGCCTACCTATTGACTATCTCTCCTGCAATTCCTCCCCCATAGGAACTCACAGGTGCACATGAACATTACCTACACCCTGTGGGGAAGTGTAGCATGCACCTCTCTGGTGCTATGAATGTCCTGAAAATGCTATCCCTTATACCTCCCAGTACCTGTTAGGATAAGCACCTCTCCAGTGCCCATCCCATGGCACAGTGCTCACTTGTGTGGGAAGCACTGGGGCTGCTACCAAGTCCTGGACAGAGCTCCTTAACACACAGACTATCAGGGAGGAGGGTAAAGGAAGGAGGCTGAGCACCACAGAGGAAGCTTCTAGGGTACTCTGGCCAGTGCCTTGGCAATTGGCCTATTTTATTTTTGGATAGGGAAACCTGAAGCTAGCGGCTTAAGCTGTCTCCAAGATGCCTAACAGATCTGAGCATAGTTTCCCCCTGGCCTGTGGCCATATTGACCTTATGCCTGAACCATGTTTGTATGGCCTACAATGCCCCCTGGAGGCTCTGCAGAGAGGCACCTCTTGGTACTCAAGATCTGGGATGTAGGCCTGCCTCTGCTCCCATATAAGTGTACAAGGACATAGCTGTTGCCTCTTTAACTTCTGGTTGGTCCTTTCTGCCCTGATTCAGCTCTCCTGATTATTTCAAGATGTGCAAGCACTCAGGCTATACAGAGTCCTGCTCCTGGCACAACAGCACTAGAAGCAGCTTAGGGAGTCTCAAAAAGTGTGTTCTAGGAAGTCTAAGACCTAGGGGTTTCAGGAAAGAGATCAGGCTATTTCCTGCACTAGGAAAGAATAGGGCTATGCCCCAGCTGTAGCCAGTACAGCTCTGTGTAATACTCTGTTATTTTAAGAGTTTGCCACTAAAAATTACAGCCAATTATGCCCCCCATACAGTGCTTCTCCCTTTGTATTGTGTCTTTTGTTTACTGTATTTTCGGTCTACCTTGCCCTGTCACTAGCTCTGATCACTTGGTGCTCCCACAGTCCCCAGTACACTTCTTACTTGGCCCAGAGTGGGTCTCAGTGGCTGGTTTCAGGCCACTGCAGACTGCCTCTGTCTTCACTTAACACCTTCCATGGCAGCGTCCAACAACAACCCTTCGGGAAGAAGCACTACAGTGGAACTGACATTTACTGTGAAGTCCTGGTGAATATGGCTGACGCATGCCACCCTTAGCAGGGGAACACCTGCTACTATGAACCATCATCTAACACCGACACCCAAAGAACCAAACAAACTGCTTCTGACCAATCTTTGAGCCAAATGTAGCATATTACTACAGGAAATGCCACTCCCTAGACGTTTCCAATTCTTGTATGTGGCAATGTTGAGGACACAGAATAATATTCCTATCAAGGGTCTACCCCCAGTCCAGGTCCAAGTAGCATCATGAGTCTGGTTACAGTCAGAGTCAGCAGTTCTGACTACAGAGACTGAAAATGGGTGAAGGTTCTTGGTGCCAACCACCAAGCACACTGCCTCAAACTCCTCCAGCCAGGTTTGCAAGGGGTAGAGAGGGAAGCCAGGCACGGTGTCTTTCTGGCTAAAGCCACTTGTTAACAGGCCCTGGATTCCTTTATCTCTAGGGAAAGGAAGGTAGCAATGAGCACTGCCCCCTCCCATGCCTCCCAGCAGGGCCAGGAAGGACAGCCATTAGTGTGTACCTCAGCAGACAATGGGGAGGAGAAGTCTCCAGAGCAAAGGACAACTGCAGCAATTAGAATGCAGGGAGGTTCAGAAGCTATTTAACTGGGTGACCCCTGAGGTCGCTGCATCTGACTCCCATCCCTGGATAAATATTGTATGAGAGGGGAGGGGGCGAGCAACGGAGCCAAGTCATCGTCGCAGCTCCTCCATCCCCTCCTTTCCCACCCCATGTGCTGCTCCAGCCACACACAACAGGAACATTATTTACAGCCCTGACAGTCAGAGCAATCACTCTGCTAACCAAGAGGGAATGGACAAAGTCGACTTACCAAAAATTGACTATGGCAATTGAAGAAGAAACCAGAGCTGGTGGGGGGGAGGGAGCTGAGCTAACACAGACACAAGGCTTCCCTCACCCTCTGGGTCCTGCTGGAGCAGGTACTACCACCCGTAAGCCCTAAAGCATGGCAGGAGAAGCAGGTCTGGAGTAGCAGAGTGAGTCAGAGAAACGGGGCACCCTTTCACCTCTCCCCATTACCCAGGTGCCCCTGGCAAAGACAGAGCTCTGGCCATCTGCCCAAAGGAATGCAGACCAGCCACAAGCCACCTGCAGACCCAGCTGGCCCTCAGCTGACCTGACAGGCAAAGGCCAACAACATGGCAGTAAGTAAGACACAGAAAGCAGAGGCCAGGGTGGGGGAGGCCAGGGAAGCCTGAGTGCAGACTGCGGCTCGGCCGTCTTTGCCGCTCCTACAGTCCTGCTCTAATGCACCCTGACATGCCTCTGAAGACAGAGAGCTGTTTGCAGTCAGCACCGTGATTTGTTAGTAATTATTTCCATGGTGTCACATTGCTGTCACTCTGTTAACAAAGAGACAGGCTGCCTCGGGCTGCCTGCAAGAAAGACTCGCAGAGAAAAAGGCCTGTCAGACTCCTGGGATTCTCAGGGCTGGCTAGCTTTCTTCCCCAAACCAGCATTCTCGCAGGCTTTGGAAGAATCAGCCTTACAGAACTATGAAGTCTGAGCTGTGTCACCCTTTAGCCAGGGACACTGAGAATTTATCCTACCCACTCACAGCCGCTCTTCCCAAACCTCTACAAAGCTGAGCCCCACAGTCCACAAATCATTCAGGCACAGGCCACCATGCCAAATGAAACCCAAAGCTCCCTGGCCTTCAACCCCCAAACTCCGTGCTCCTTGACTCTCCCTGCCTCACAGCGGAGTCTGCCCTTTGCAGGTGCTGTTAGAAGCCTGACAAAAGAAACCTCATTTAGACCAACGGATACAGCCCCCTTTCAGCACGGGTAGGGTAGGGTAGGGAAGGACAGGATTACTGAGGATCTCCCTTTTACAAATCCAGCGACTGCGTTCAAGAGCGAAGCCACTCAGGGGCCACGCCCTTCTAGTCCCCACAAGCCAGAGCCTGAGAGGAGTGATGGCAAGCTGACCTGTCTTTCTTTCCTAGGGCCTGGATCTGTTCAGCATCTTCCAGGGAGAACTGGTGGTTTGCTTAGTACAGAATGATGTCCCCATTACCACAGGGAATTAGAGGAGCAGACTGGCAAGCATTGACAAAACAGAGGTCACTCACCTTTGCAAGCACAGAAAGTTGAAGATTACTTCTCTCCTCTCACAGAGGGAATCAGGCTTCAGGACGGTGGAAGGGAAACACCACTACTGAGAAGCTCAATGCCACATAGTAGTAGCAGAGGTGGCATCATGAACAGAAAAGGCACATAGCTCTAAGACCAAGAGAAGCCCTGTCAAAGCCACTGTCACCCAGCTCCTGCAGAACCTCACCAGACAGAAGAAACAGGACAGGACCAAGATTTTTTTGGCATGAGAGTTTAAATGGCAGACAGCAGGTCAGTTACATACCGCAGAATACAAACTGGATCAAGGCAGGCTGTTTGAGAAGGTCTTGGTTTTCTGTTTACTACTATGTTCTCAATTCTGAAAACAGTGGGTACTTAACTCATCTACTGAAAGAAGAAATAAATGAACCAGAATGCCTCAAAGGCTACTTCCATGGGCTCAGGGTCAGTTGTCTCCCTACCTGTATCTCAGAAAGAAGGGAGACCAGTGTGGATTCCAGAATAGAGACATAAGGCTGCAAGGCTGACTTACTAGAAATGGGTTTTGAAGAATGACAGGAGTTGAAAGAAGTCGTTAGGCATAGGGGTATTTATATAACAAAATAAATACTCATATACTCATTCAGCAAATTTATGCTAAATACCTAAGGGAGGCAGATGCTACAACAAAGGGCAAGTAACAGTGGACTAGAGCAAAACAGTGAAATATTAAAAACAACACAAAAGCCAAACTCATCTATACAACTACATGGATTAGCTGCTATTGTACTGTGCAAAGTAAACCAAATACACAAGAGTACAGTTTGGCTTGGCCAGGCAGTAGTGCCCCTCCCTAGTTAGTAATTAGAAGCAGAGGCAGGTGAATCTCAGAGTTCAAGGACGGCCCAGTCTACAGAGCAAGTTCCAAGACAATCAGGGCTACACAGAGAAACCTGGTCTCAGAAAAACAAAAAACAAACAAACAAGCCAGAGGAATACATTTTGTATGACTTAATTTCTATGAGGGTCAAGAATAATACCCTATGTAAGTCAAAACAATGATTAGTTGGCAGGGTAGGTATTACTAACTGGGGAGGGGCACAGAGGGACCTTCTGAGACACGGAACTCTTGAGGGGATGATGGTGACACAGGTGTAGACATACATGTATACAAGCGTATCATGTTAAGATGGCATATGTTTATATTTACATGCTTTATTATACCTAGATGCTTTGATTTGGGGGTGAGGGGATAACCAGGGATGAACCTAGGTTTTCAGGCATGCCAAGCAAGCAATCTATCAGTGAACTACATAACCAGTCCTCTTTTTACTCTTTGACATGAGGCTTCACATGACATGAAGTTTTGACATGAGGTTGCCTGGGTTGGTCTTTAAACTGCTCTGTAGCCCATCCAGGTAAGCTTTGACCTTGCAAATTTCTGACCTTAATCTCCTAAGGAGTTGGGACTTTAGGCCTGAACTACAAGGTCTGTGGGATCCTATCAAGTTTGTCTGTTTGTTTGTTTGAGATCAAAAACAAACCCAAGAATTGGTATTCAAGAGTCACAAAAGTGACAGCAAGTCTTTAAAATACCGTACACAAAAGAAAGAATTAATGTCTTCCAAGAACACTGGTAGTCCCCTTTACTCAAGCAACAGCTCCCCCAGCCTTCACTCTGACAGAGAACATACAGACCTTAGAACAGACTAAGATTCAAGAAGATTAAAATGTTGCACACAAAGCAGACCCCTAGGGTCTCAGCCTAGGGGCAGTAGCTAGGGGGGCGGGGTGGAGGATGGGAGGGTTTTGCAATTCATGTCAGGTGAACTCAAGGAGGACAGACAGACAGACTAAACAGTCCGACCATGCTCCAGATGGTTCTTAGGCTCTCTAAAGCACCCTATCTGTTAGGCTCCACCATGAAAATAAATCTGCTCTAGAGCCACAGACACGGGATCCAACTTGCCTTCCTGACAATCCAGGCACAGAAACTGATGGGTTATCCCAACTCTGGGCTGCTAAAAGGAAGATCTCAGCGGGTCCAGGCCTGCCACCACCAAAGATGCTCACAGATGGCCCTAGACAGCGCTATATATTAAGTCCTAGGGCTAGAATCTAGACAGCAACACTTGCTTCTAGACCACATTTAAAAAGTAAAGAACCATTCAATCACCAATTCTGCATCAGGTCAGTGAGGCTACTACTACTTCCAACATCCTTCTCTTTACTCCGTTTAAAACTTCAGTCAGGGGTTCTGAAATCACGACAGTGAGTTACACCCTCCACACCTTCCCAGAGGTGAGACAGTGAGGCTGTCAATGGAATGTCACTGTTACCCAAGCCAGAAGTACTCAGAAAGGAGCAGGAAAGGCTGACAGACAACAGAGTTTCTCTTCCAGGGCCCCTCCACCGGTAAAGTCCTGCCAAGGCAGACTACTGTCCCAGTGAAAGGTTCCAGGCGAAGGTGGCCTGGTAAGAGCCTGTTAACCTGCAGATCTAGGACTTCATGAAGAGTGCAAAAGGAGCAAAGGCTGGGAACCAGGAGCTCCAGCTGCAGTTCGGAAATAAGATAATCCCTTTAATGCTGGGTCTAGGCCCAAGACCCACAGGAGGGGCCTTCAGATGTTTCTGAGTAGGCCAGCTCCAGGGGTGTCTGTGCTCACAGGAGTGGGGTGGGGGAGCACCTCTCACTCCTCCAAGCCCAAGAACCCTCAAGCCCAAGAAGCTGTCAGGCTAACGAGGCTACCCCACCACCACTCCATCTGAGCGTGGCAGGCTGCACCGCACGACTGGCTTCAGGTGGCTCTTCTTTAATTAATGGCATCCCAGGCTCTGCAGGGAGCTTCACCCCACAATGAATGGCCCTCTCTCATTAGAGGCAAGCCTGCCATGATGTATTCAGGGTGAGGGCCAGGATTCATTTCCCTGTCTGTGGTTGGCGATGGGAGGGAGGAAGAGGCAGCAGGGAGATTTATATCGAGTGACTTGGATTAGCTGCAGCTGAAACATGACCCCATCAACTCAAGCTGCCTTCTTGGGGCTAACCCAATGTACCTCTGATGACGAGAGTGCTCTAGGGAAACTGAAGGGAGGGCAGGAGGTCTGGCTGCCATTCTCTTTGACTCTCTCTGAGCTTAGACTCTAACTTGAGGGTCCAGAATTCCTCTACAACCTCTGGGACATCCTCTCCCCTACCCCCGCACATCTCATGTGCTTGAGAGCCTGTGCTGACGGGGACAATCTTTCCCAGCAAGAGCTCTGTCATGACTGGGAAGCACTAGCACCCTATGTATAGGATGGAGGCTCTACCCTTACACGTTCAGTTGACTCTCCTGACTTTTGTAGTAAGGAATACGCAGATCTCTTACTTCAGAAAGAGTCTGTAACATGGCTTGCCTCTTAACTGTGTGGAGAGGACCCAGGGATATTGTACCACAGCGCATCGCAGACATCAGACTAGCTGGCACTAGAAAAAGGCAGGCATGAATTTGCCACAAAAGTGTGCAGACAGCTGTCACTTTACTATGGTGATCTACTGGGCTGAGCTCCACTTCCAGTGTGGAAAGATTCTGGACAACTCAGTTCTTAGCATCTATCTTTGCCTGCTGAGTCAGCTACTGGCCCAGCAACTTTACTCTGCTTCCTTCCACCTTTCCCAGGAAGGTACCATTTTATAGGGTCACGGAAGACTGAGTGGGGGAAACACTTGGGCTTTGAGCTGTTCCTGTTTACAGAATTGTTATACTCTTAATGAGAAGGCCAGACTGTGCTCTGCTTGCCTTTACCTGGTAGGACCTAGAATTGAGGTGACCAAGACTGAGACTGTCCACTGCTTACAAAGATCCCAGTAAACTCGACTTTCAGTTCTGCTTGTACAGAGAAAGAGCACACTTCAAAGCTCATGTTCTTTTCACTATAAGCCCTTAGAATGTCAATTCACCAACTGTGCTGGAAGGAGGGCCTTCACATGAACCTGGGAGCTAATCCAAAGGCTGTTTTGCTGGAACCCTAGGAGAGCTAGGGCAGGTGTCCATCATCTGCATACACACTCAGGTAGAGAGAGACATGCTTCTCTCTGGTCCACGAGGGGAGTGTTCATATACCCTTGCTTCCCTACTCAGAAAGAGATGTAACAGTTCCGCTTTGCTAAGCACTATTTGGCAATGTGTCTAAATACATGCAAACTTAATTAGTTCAGGAGGGGAACCCAAGTGCTTGCAGTGACAGATAAAAGTAACAGGGAATGAGACAAGTCAGGACTGGCAGGGAGTTCTTACTCCGGCCTGTTCCCCCAGCAGGCTGCTAATCAAAGGTGATACAGCTCAGAGCCGGAGATTAACTGGCACTCTCTTGGGCAAGGGGTAAGGCTCATAAGCTCAGGGGCATGATGAGATGCCCTTTGTGCTTCCAAACATAAACATGAGGCTCAGATATCCAAAATGGTACTGGCTGTAAGTTCCTTATAACTGACCCGAGGAGTCAGGTGGAGAGGCACACAACCTGGAATTCCAGCACTTCAGAGGCTGTCAGGGCAGTGAGCTCAAGACCAGCTTGGGCTACAACACTGAGACTCTATCTTAAACTAAAGCAACACAACAAAACAAAGCACAGATTAGAGGATTCATTTACTTGTTGCCTTGCAAGAAGGCTCTCTGACAGTGCTAAATCATCCCCTCCACATCTTGGACAACCATGCCTTCATTCCAAAATGAACGTGAAAGTCTAGAGCTCCGACACCAGATGAGATAACAGCTCAGGCTCTGACCCTCGGAGCAAACAACAGACAAGGAAGATGGGTGTGACTACCAGATCACACAGTGTGAATCATGAAAACAAGGACTGAAACAGATGGTCACCAGCCATGGTCCAACGTATGGTTCTAGAGCTCTGCAAACGAAAAGGTTGTGTGTCCTGGACAGGTTCCTTATCTCTTTTGAGCCTTAGTTTCTCAACTTACTTTGAAAACTTTTGAAAAGTATTACTAAAACTATTTCCGGACAGTGAGGTGACTGAGCAAGTAAAGGCTCGGGCTCTGAGGTCTTACTGAGTTCCGTTCCCAATGTCCTCCTCTGACTTTCTGGTTCCATGGCAGAGCACAGACACACACGTTTTAAAAATAACCTAACTGATCGGACTGTGGTAAGACTCGACTGTGTAAGCAGCACAGAAGACTGCTGGTAAGTGCTCCGTAAGCAATGGCTGTGCTTGTTCTCTGCTTCCAAGCCTTTCAGGAGGCCCAGCCTCCAGCCCCAGAGGCACACGCACTCAGATACAGTACTTCTCACGGGCGCAGGAACAAGCTCCGTGTCCCAGACCCAGACAGACTCGACACTCCACCCTCTTCCAGAGCTGGAGTCCTCCAGGGCTACTCAGCTGTCCTTTGCTTAACAAACTACTGGCCTACGTGGCTTGTTGGCATAGTTCAGTGACCAACAGTGTACTTAGCAAACATGAGGTCTTAGGATGGTCCCCAGCACTGCAACCATCCCAAAATTCTAAATATTTACTACACAACTACTACACATCAAGCACTGTCTGCAGACAAGCTGCAATAAAATCCATGAAGGAATAAGCAAACAGGCCCCAGGAACATGAAAGCGGGGGGGGGCAACCATGCACAGCACTGAGGGAAGTAAGCAAGAGTCTCCATGGTCCCAACAGTATAGACTTGACCTTGAAAATGAGGGTACCTTGACAAGATGAGGCAGAGGTGTGACTTGACTGGAGTCAGAGCCTAAGAGAACAGATCACCTGGAGAAACCTCTGGTTAGAGTGGTCAAAGGACTTGGAAATTAACTGGTTGTGGCTAAACGAAGAGTGGTTCTCAGGTTTCTGGCAAGGTAGCTGAGTGATGGCACCAGGCATCACAGGAGGGTGTGTGGAGAGGACGGCAAGGGCAGTGGAGGTAGAGGAGGCACCTGAGTACAAAGCTTGGGTTTCGAGCAGGTGATGGAGAAGATCTATTGTCTCTGGCAGGGTCACGTTAGTTGAAATTTCTCTTGGGAAAAAAAAGACTAGACTGAAGGAAAATGAAAGATAGGACATGGATAGAAGCCACACCAGTATTTTAGAAACACCAGCACTGTGGAGCATTCTTCTAATCCCAGCACTCCGGAAGCAGAGAGATCTCTGTGAGTTCAAGACCAGCCTAGTCTGTATAGCAAGTTCTAGGACAGTCAGATATATACACATAACATACACATACACATACACATACACATACACATACACATACACATACACATACACATCCCTGTCTCAAAAACAAAAATCACCAAGACTTAGGAAAAACTAAGGAAAGAATGGACTGCAAAGTGACTAAGGGGGAGGAGTCGAAGGATCAGAAGACACAGGTTAAAGACTACTTCAGGTTGACTTGATTGGCTTTACTGAATGAGCCTAGAAGACCCAGCAAGACCCACAGCCAACACCCTCTAGCTCAGAGCTCTCACAAGGTCTCTCATTGTATCACTTCATGTCAGGTACCGGCCGTCTTCTTCTTCAGTCTGACTACAGCCCAGTGCACACTCCATATACCAGCAGGGGGCAAGAGTACAGTGAGCAAAGCCCAGTCCAGTCTCCAGACTTTCTCAAACCTCCAGTGCTCTAGGATCACCCCTACAGAATGCAAGCACAAGGTATAGCACGCACACTTCAGAAGTCATGTAGCCAACTAAAGAACTTGCGCTTACCTGTAGTCTAAGGGTCCCCTTGACCAACTCTGAGCAGGCCTCAGGCTCTCTTTTACTCCGAACAGTACTCAGTTTTACACAAAGGGCCTCTTTGCAAACTGCAGCGAGGGCCTGTGCCTCCCTCCGGTCAGGTTGGCCCCCAAGTCTTGCTCTGTCCTTTGTCCATCTTCTTAGAGCAGAGCCCCCCTGAGAAGCATCTTGTGTACTTCTCACACACACGCTGTTCAGTGGGTAAGCCTAGAGCTACAGACTGCAGGCTAGAACTCAAGTTCTTCCAATGGCCACTGTACGGGTCTCACTCCTCCTTATCTACATGGCTACCTGCCCTCCACCCCAAGGATGCACACTCCCCAACTGGCCAAGCAGAGGAACAAGAATCCCCTTGGGGAGTGTCAAGGAAAAGCAGGTAAGATGAGAAAAGGACAGTCAGGGAGAAACGGAGCTAAATAAACTAAGCCCTATTAGTTATCTTTTCTATAAAAAGTATAGAAGAATACTAAAACCTAGTGGTGGTGGTGGTGGCAGTGGCACACACCTTTAATTCTAGAATTCGGGAGGCAGAAGCAGAGGCAGACGGATCTCTGAGTTTGAGGCCAGTCTGGTCTACAGAGTGAGTTCCAGGACAGTCAGAGGTGCACAAAGAAACTGTGTCTCAAAACAACAACAACAATAACAACAGGAGAAGGAGGAGGGGGAAGAGGAAGAGAAGAGGAGGAGTGGGGAGGAGGAGGAGAAGGAGGAAGAGAGGGGGAGGAGAAGAAAGAGGGAAGGAGGGAAAGAGAGAGGGAAGAGGAGGGGAAAGGAGGAGGAAAGGGGAAGGAGGAGGGGGGAGGAGCAGGAGGAAGAAATTAAATCCACATCCACTAAACTAAAAACTAACATTAATAGTACCTGAGACTTCAGCCTCAAGCCCTACAAACCTGGAGTATCAACTCATCCACTTCAGAAGAAAGATGGACACAAAACGATTTTGTCACGACAAGAGCAGGTTTCTTTGCTGCGGTGGGGTTTCTCCTGCCACTTCAGTTCCCATTTCTCAGTGCTGCACTAATCAGACCTTTTCTAACAACCATGATGTGAACAGCTTGGGGGCTGGAGGAATAACAGCAAGGAGATGGAGCGGGGCTCCCGAAACGGGCGTGCGAAATGAGAGCATTTGCTGAATTCCTTAGACTTAGTTAACTCTGGAAATGCATGTCAGAATACAAAGCCAGCCATACACTAACAAGTTATGAGTGTCAGTTTAACACACCCTTGTCAGCCACAGCACAGCTTCTGCCAGGCGCACAGTACAGGGTGGCTCAGCTGAGAGCCACTGACAGCCGCTACCAAGGTTTCAGAACAGCAGTAAGCAGTGCACGGTCACGCCGCGCTACTTACCTTCTCTCTGGCTGCTTTTATTTTGTTACACATTTAATTAAGAGCTTTCCCAGCAGTTATGTGCAGTCCTGCTTCTTAAAGGCAGTCAGTCAAAGGCCCTCCTCCCCTACCCTGTTACCTAGAAGCAGCTGCCTCTGGTAGACCTTTCTCCAGAGCCCCGACTTCCTCACCAAACTCAAATCATCACAAACTGTGAAGTGTTAGCATTCCTTTCTCTTTAGTGGAATCTTTATCTCTGTGAGCCCCAGAGTAGTCTACTTTGTTTTGTTTGCTGTTTATACAAGGTAGACATCGCCTCCTACCAGAGACAGTGGTAGTACACACTTGAATTCTGCAACCCAATCTAGGCACTGTTTCTCATGAAGTCACAGAATGGCAGTGTAGCACAGACCAGAAGAGGCTTGACCAACAAGTCAGTGCCCCTTAAAACTGCCCCTCCATCTCATGGGACAGCTCTAGGTAAAGGAGGCCCAGCAGCACGGTGTCTGGTCCCATGCACATCAAGTTCTCTGATGCATGCATGTACACACAGTTCACAAGTGAGAGCAGAAGGCTCTGAAGCACCAGCAGTAGGAGGATGAAGACACCAGTGAGGAACACACTGGAAGGGCAGGAATCTGGGAGAGGCTACTTGGAGGAGCTGGGCTCTGGACCAGGTCAAAGCATCTTCCATTTGGTTTCTCCTAGGCTGCACAGCCCCCACATAAGACTCTCTAGGCTTCAAAGCTACAATGAGAACAGCCTTCCTAGACTAGAGATGTAGCTCAGTGGGTAAGGTGCTTGCCTAGCATGCACAAAGCCCTGGGTTCAATTGCCAGCACCACATATACCAGGTGTGGTGGAACACACCTATAATCCCAGCAGCTGAAAAGTAGAGGCAGGAGGATCAGTAGTCATCATACATAGTGAGCTCAAGGCCAACCTGGGCTAGTAATATACAAAGTCTTGTCTCAAAGAAAGGAATACTCTTGCCCTCTCGTCTTTGCCATTGATGTTTCTAATTCTCATCTACTTCCAGATTCCAGACCCAACCCATAGAGCTGCCCTATCAGGTGGGAGCAGAGACCCTCTGGAACAAGCCTATCAGTCTGCAGCTAGTCTGTGTGCACAAATACGGGGCATGCAAGTGTTGTGTGCCCATGTGCTCTGTACATCATTCTTCCTGACTCCCCAAAGAGCTGAAGTCCAACAGCAGGCCTGACACCCAAATGGAGGTCTAAGCTCACCTCAATGACCAGAGTCTAAAAAACATACAAGGGACAAGGAACCCAATTGAAAAGATAAAACCTGATTTGAAAGCAACAGTCACCAACACTCATCTTCTGTGTGTGTGCGCGCACACACACACACACACACACACACACACACACACACACACACACACGCACACAGAGAGAGAGAGAGAGAGAGAGAGAGAGAGAGAGAGAGAGAGAGAGAGAGAGAGCGCTTGCTGCTGCTTCAGTTACAAAGAACACAGTGGTATTGATTCCATCACTCCTCAGCAAACAGCGCCCCCACCTCCTTTAGTCCCCAGGGGCTGTCTGAAGTCAGGTATCCATGAGGACAGACAAGAAGCACAAGTGTCAACCCAGCAAAGGAACCTGTTCTGCCTTCCACAACCAGACAAAGGAGAAGAAGCAGTGGGAACAAAGGGCAAGAGAGGAGGGTGACTTGGGCAACTTCCCAGAAGCAGCCCTCTCAGCAGACACCAGGCTCTCAGCTGATAACCAGGGTCTTACAGACCAGATAACAGGGCAACAAAGTAACAGCTAAGAGAAAGGACCCTGGGGCCAACTGCTGAGTCTGCATCCTGGCTGTGTGGCCTTAGGAAATGTACTTCTCTGTGCTTTAATTTCATTAGTTATAAAATAGAAATAAGAATAATACCTACTTCACAGGATAAGTGAAATTCTTAAGAGAACTTTGAATATATACTATGTACTCTGTTTAAAAGGTTTTTTCTTCAAGACTCTCTTTTAATGGCTTCCTCCTGGGTCAATAACACACAGGCCAGCAATTAGAAGAACTGCTGTGAGTAGTAAGACTTGTCAAAGGCAGGCAGGGTTAACAACAGCAGTCCTCGCAGGGCCCCTAACTTGTGTCTGCCCTGTCCCAGAGATGCCTAGAAGCCACAGCTCCCAGCTTTCTTCTACCTCTGGTGGCCTCAAAGACCCAAGGACCCCTGCTGCCCCACTGTCTTGAATGCTTAAGCCCTAAAAGGCAATGCCTGGTTCCTTAGATGCCAAGCCCTGAAGCAAAGAAGCCCTGGGCATACTCACATGACTTTCAAGTCCCAGTCTCCACAGGTGACAAAGATTGACTTGACGTTGGGATCTAAGAGGCCTTCCTTCGCCATCCACTCATCGACCCTCTGGAAAGTACACAAGAACAAATGAGACCGTCCTTTTCCCTGAGTCCAAGAACAGCGCAACAGTGACACACAGCTAAGCAGCTTGTAACCGGAGCATGAGGAATGGTAATCTTGCCCGGGCTTGCTCTGCTTCCCTCTGTACGCTCAGCCTTGGCTGGGGACTACAGAGTTCTTCAGGGATGATCTCTCAGGGGAGATACCACAGTCTGTGTGTGTGGAAGAGGAAGCTCCTCTACCTGTCTCTGTGTGACAGCCTGACCATGATCCCAACTGGCAGTCCAAACACCTTTCTGTGACTTAACTGTCTCTTTCCTTGGCTGTCACACAAAGGCATACTCCACTGCAGAGCAGGTGGTCCTGGGCCCTAAGAACAGGGCAGAAGGAAGCCGAGAGCAGGAGCTCACCTGCAGCCTTGTTCACACTTCACGGTTAATAGCTGTTTATGAACCTAGTCCTTCATCAAGTAAGATGAAACCCACTTCCTCTTCAAAGGAGGCCCCACTGGTGGGCTAGAGACCCTCCTAGCAGTGAGGCAACACTGCCCGGTCTAGGTGCTCAAAGCGTTACAACCCAGCTCAAGAATTCAGCAGAGCAATCTGAGGACTGAGCCCAGGTGCTACGCAGGCAGAGGCCCATCCCTAAGCTCACCTGAGTCCTTCTCTTCATGCCTCCAGCTGGGCCTTACTGTTTGCACTTACCGTGGAGTACACACACAGACACTGATACGTAACAAGAGAGTTATCAGAAAGAATTCATGAAGCACTGCCTATTTTTCAGAAGAACCCAGGCACAGGGAAGGAGTACAGCCAATCACACCATGGCTTCCACTTGCACAGGAGGATTATTTTTTAAGTCTCTATCATACAGTAGTTAGAAACACAGAATTAAAAGTAAGATACATCTGGTTCCAATCCTTAGCTCTTCCTTATCCTGGCTACGTTGTTGACTAGAAGTCATTTAAAAGTCATTGAATACCAATGAACCTTAGTTTCTTTCGTCTATACAACCGAGTAGGATGGCAATCCTTACTGAGTTGTTATGAGAATTAAATGTGATAATATACCAAATGCCTCCCCGAAAATAGACAAGAGCTGAGAGGAGAGAAGGGTGGTGAAGAGTGAGAGCAAAGCCTACATGGCAGAAAACTGCAATGGGGGTCCAGTTGGACCAGACTGCAGAGGGAGGGGCGTGCGATCAGTGGTAATGGAGAGCACGTGTGGGCCCTAAGGAAGAATGTCCGTCTAGCAGGTATAGCTAGCTCCCATCATCCCCAGACAAGGACCCTCCTAAGCAAGGAGGTTGGGTATTCTGCGGCTGAATGATCTGCCTCCCTCAGCTCTCTAGCTTAATCCTTTATGCACATGTGCACACATGTGCAGTCACACACTATCACGACTTCATTGAAGAGGAAAGATAAGATCAACCCAGAGCTTCTTAAGTCCACAAAACCTCGCTGGCTCTATATATTCAAGTAAGTGTCCCACATGGTAGCAGCCCAACGCCCCAACTCACAGTGGGAAAAGAGAGCAGAACAGAACAGAACTGTCAGAATGGCTCAGCCAGCATAGCCATGGCTTGCCCCAAGAGGCACTTAACACTCCGCCATGTGGCAGAGACTTAGTGAGCATCTTCCACTGTGTGCCTGCCCAGACACACAGGCCTGACCTCCCCTGTGCTACCTAAATGAAAAAGGCAAGAGGAACCACAAAACTCCGCTCTGTCAGCAGCCCTCCCATCACTAACAGTATACTGAGACCAGCCTGCGCTCTACTCGAAATACATAAATCAGGCCAGCATCTTGCTAGCTGCCTTGGTAGGACAAGATTTTAGTTCTGTATCTGACTCAGAACTATCAGGATGGGTGTGGTGTGCTTGTCCTCCATAAACTCTACTCAGATTGATGCTAGAAATCTTCCCCCTCATCTACAATATACCAGAAGTGGACTACGTTGAGAACACTCTAAGCGCCCCACTCCAGGGCTGGCCTGGGCTTGTCAGAAAGGTGTCTTGTGAACACCACTTCTACCCCAACTCGGACCATTACTTTAATGACCGGGTTTGGAGCTGCCAGGACCTAGTAACAGACACTCCCAGGGAATGCTGGCAGTCCTCTGTCCTCCTTTAGAGCAACGTTGCTTGGGGCTGCTGCTGGCAAGGAGCAACCATATTGAAAGAATCCCTCAGTCCTAGCAATGGACTACCTCTCAAAAGGGCAGAAGGTCAGGGAAGCAAATAGAAGCTACCTTACCTTACCTTCTGCCATCAAGTTTCCTCACCATGTCCAAAACTGAGCTGACATACCTAGACCTCTACACTCTAGAGACCAAGAGTACCCACTGTCACCAAGGTAGCTAAGCCTGTCTCTCAGACCTTCTCCATGTAGGTGGGTCCAGGATGTTCAGGCCATGACTCTCTCCCTGGGGACAGGATTCATAGCTAAGTGGTGGTGTCTCCCTTTTGATGCCACACCTCCACGTCTTCACTGTCCACCTGGTATGCAATTGTGCTCTTGATATTCCTCATGAACACTGATACGGTCCAAGTTTTGGATTTATGAGGCTTAAAAATAAATAAAGCACCTAATGAAATCCACAGGCTTGTTCTTGTCTACCCCCTCCATAGAGAAGTGCTGTCAAAGAACCTTTCTTAGAAAACCCTGAGGCTGGAGGGGGTGGGGGGTTGGCTGAGACCAAGCAGAGCCTCTTCCTTATTCCCTGTAGCTGGAGCACAGGAAGCAGCGCCTTAACCTTTCCCAGTTCCCTGAGGAGAATATCCAAGAAGTGTGGTCTCTGCCAAGAGTTCTAAAGTCTTTAATTTGATTTCCCTCACATAGGCAATTGTTGTAATTATTCTGATTAGGAATCATTACCCAGTGCAGCCTCTGCACCCGACAGGCACATCACATCCAGAGGCAAGCAGCAGTGGGGCAGGCGGCGACTGCAGCTCCTGGAGGAGCTGACAGCAAACAAAAGCCATCGATGGGGAGTTCTGGGTGAGTTAATGAAGTGCTCACATGCCACAGGAAGCCAACACCAAAGCTAAACAAAAACACCTCCAGTCCCAGGGGCTAATCCCGGAAGCTGCAAAGGCAGCTCCCCTGCCCCAGCCACCCAGCACAGGCCTTGGCTGCGGCCAACACAAGGCCACAGGCCAGGTGAGGAGGGGTGAAGGGGCTCTGCCTGACTCCTGGCAGCACTTGGACATCTTGTCAGTAACCCTGATGGGAACAGCTGGAGATGACAGATCAATGGTTCAATACTCTCAACGGCATGTCACTGATGTGACAGCAAATGTTATTCTAATCAAGCCATAATCATAGTCAAATTATACGGCAACATTCTCAGGAGGGGAGGGAAAGAAAGGCAGCAGGAAGAGGTCAGAGGTCAGGAATTAAAGGTCATTCAACCTACCTCCAGCACTTGCTGCAGGCTTGGCTGGCCATCCACCATGGCTTGAATGATCCCAGTGAGCTGTAAAGAAAGAAAAAAAAAAAACAGCCTTTGGGTAGAAAACCAAGGTGCAAGGGAAGGAAGGTCCATTCTGTCCCCTCAATTCCTCCTCCAATGTGAGGGCTGGGGGCCTCAATACTTCAAGCTCAGAGGCAGCCCAGGAGCTTGGGAGTTGTGTCCTAGGATGCTGTGAGAAGGTCTCCAGCAGCAACCTAGTCTGAAATAGGCCCACACACATGCTAACAACAAGACAGGCTCTGTGCATGTTTAAACTTTTATTTGGGGGATTTTTTCTTTTAATTTTACATGTCTTTTGTACTCAACAGGGTCAATGAGATCCCACAAATTAGTCTTAAGTGCATTAGACTCCGGCATCACAGAACTCCCGTGGAGCCTGGTGAGTTCATGCTCTAGCTAGGCATACTTGGTTCTGAGTCCTTCCCTTTCTCCGAGCCTCTGTCCATTCAGGACTTCCCCATTTACACTTTTAAGAAAGTGTAAGGACACAACCACTTATTTTATATTCCAGAAACTGTTTTTATATTAATTGGGTAACACAGGACAAGACTCAGAAATCTGGACACCTCAGTCCTCCACACTGCCCAGCCAAGCTAGGAGGCCACCTGTAAGCAATGGGGAGGAGAGGCCTAATGTATGGGCTCTGGCCTAGAGACTGGCTCACAGACATAGGTTCTGCCCAGGTCAGGCCTAGTTTTAAGCAAGCTTGTTGTTTTGCTTTGTTATTTCTGAAGTAACTGTATCCCTCAAGCACAGAGTAGGCACAGAGCTCCTGCCTACTCTGAATCCTGAGGCCCTATTCTGAACACCAGCTCGGTATCACAATGCCATCACACCTCGGACACCAGTAGACGTCACAGTGCTGTCGCACCCTACTATTCTCACGAAGAGTGTGTCAGCTGGCTTGGAAACAACTTCTTTTGTTGAAGTGGGGGAAGGGGTTTAAAACTCCAATTAAACTATAATTACATTTAATGAATAGCAAATACCTAACTCACAGAAAGTGCCAGCTCTAAAATGGAAGGTTATTTTCTCATAGTGACTTACATGGAATGGTAATACACACCTTTTAGGGAAGATATTTTCATTTTAAGAATGCTGAGTTCCTCTAGGTGGGTTTCTGTAGTTCATCAAGTCATTATTAGGTGGTATTTTAAGGAAGTGTAAGGACACAGCCACTCTATTTTATATTCCAGAAACTGTTTTTATATTAATCTGTATTTTAATTGGGTAACAGCTGCTGCCTACAGACTTCCCATGGTCTAAAAGGAAAATAAATTAGAAAGATTAACTACACTGTTCTTTCGCAAGGTTTTAACCCACAGCATGCCCACCCGGCTGGCACCTCCACACCCTTTCCTTGCTTGGGAGACCAAAGAACTGCCCAGTAGAGGGAGGGCCTGAGTCAAAGAGAAGAAAAGACTGGTCTCCTGCTACATGCAGTGTAGAGGGGAGGGAGGGAGGTTTTAATTTGACAACAGAGCACTCCTCTTGTTCATTCTCCTAGTACCTACTATGTGCCAGAGAAGCAGGAGCCTGCATAGGCACATTAAAGCCTCCTCGGGGAATCCCTCCTCACCACAGTGCTCTACGCCCAGCCTGGCCAGCACCCAGAGTCGCACCCAAAGCAGGCAGGCAGGCAGGCAGGCACCTTGGATTTTCTGTCAGGCGCATAGGGACCAACAGCAAGAAGTAGACTCTCGCTCTCAACTCCACCTTCTATAAGTCTGACTGACAGCCAGACTACAGCTGTTCACTCCAGGCCCATTCCTTCTGCTAAAGTCTTCCAGGATAGAGAGATAGTAAGGGTCAGGACTGTGGCAGGAAAGGCCCAGAGCCACTCCCACTTCTTGGGAAACTGCAAGGTCCAAGCATCAGTCTGTATCTAGCATGAGTCCTAGGGCAAGGCCTAAGCCTACTTCTCTGGCTCCCTTCTGGGGTAATTCAATAAAGCCTAACACCAAAGATCTTTGGAAAGTCTTACATGTGTAGACAAAGGCACAGAGCAAGAACTTTCCTTCCTCTTACCAGGACTCAAGTCAGCACCCAGCACCCCTAGGCCCTGAGGAAATCAGAAGTAGGTAAGAAACACATTATACCTATAGTTTAGTAGCACAGCACTTGCTTAGCACACTGAAAGCCCTCGGTTCAAACTTCAGCACAAAAAATAATTAATTTTTAAAAATCACATCACCTAAAAGAAAACCAGGGGCCACCCCAAATATCCTGCTGGAAGGCTGTAGTACTCCCCACTGCAGGTCAGACCCACCTCTCCCCACACTAGGACTAAGACTGGGGCTCCAGCTCAGCAGCCGGGCATCACAGACCTGGCACGGACGTCAGCTGTGCTCTCCAGGCTTCCTAGAGGGCAAGCATTGCCAGAGTGGCCAACCAGGATGGCTCACCACTAAGTTCCTGGAAGACTGAAGCCAGCCTCAGAGACAAAGGCTTAAACAGAAATCCAACTAGACAGGGCCTTCTCTAGGAAGCCTTCTAGCCCTTAAGGGACTAAGGGAGTTCTTGGAGGGAATAGACTTAAAACCCAAAGAATGAGTCAGCTCTGCCACTGTGCACTGGCTGAAGGGAGCTAAAACTGAGAAAGTTAGTCCCTATACTTGATACACAGCCAAGCTATAAAGGGTGAGGAAGAGAGACTACTATATAAAACTAACTGGGAAGTTCTATCTTAGGCCTAACTTAAATCCTTCATGGTATAGTTTTAAGTCCATCCCACTTAAGACTAATATATGTTTGCAAAAGGCTTTCATAGCCTGACAATGAAAGGTACTAGAGCAAAGTCAAGTATTAGTTAAGCTGAGAACCAGGGCTCAGAGGCTAAACAGGGCTCAGAGGCCTTAACCACTTAACGTAGGAGAGGTGGGAGAAAGAATTAATGTGTGTTCTCTGATTCCTTTCACTGGGGAATTATAGATTAACTCCCACTTCTCCAGATCAGAAACCACAGGAAGGGACTTTTGACCTGACTGATAGTTCCCAATGCCCCCTACCTATATGACGGCTTTGTCCAGGGATGAGCTGGCTTCATTGGAAACAGTAGCAACTCCAGAGAACAGCCAGGAAACTCAGTGCCAACAGCATGTCAGCGGCCAGGCGGTCTCCTTTCACAGTTTATCTCCAACACAATCGTATTCTGACACCAAGACAGTTTGTTGATTACATAAGCACTTGTCTCTGGTGTGCAATCTGATAATCAGGCCCACTCTTTCTCCTCACACAAAGAGGCCAATAAATCTCACCCTTTATAAGTACAGGTGCAAGACAAAGCCCTTTACTGGCATTTAGCAAAATGGGTATTTCTCTGTGGTTTTTTTTTCTTCTTCTTCTTTTACAGCAACAACAAAGACTGGACATGGCCAGGGACAGCGGCAGCTAGCTGCTGAAGCACAAGCTCACAGGATGGGACAGACTCCAGAAGTCACAGGAGAGGGACTCCCATGCACGGCTCTACTAGAACTTTGCTCAGAGTGAATGTCAGTGAACTGAGGTGATGCCTCAGGAGGCTAAGACCCTTCTCACAAAGCAGCATGAGCATTTGTGTGGGACTACAGACCCGTTCAGGCCAAAGTTGCCTCTCTGTGGTCCAGCGCTATACAAACATGCTCACATATATGTGCACATCTATACATTAGAGGTTTTGTTTGGGTAGTTTTTTGGTTTTTTAAATTTATGTCTTTTTGAAACAGAGTTATTACATAGCCCTAGGCCTTGGTATTACAGCCTTCAACTCACAAGGTTAATCTAGGATGGCCTCCAACTCCCAGCCTCCTGTCTCAGCCTCTTGGGTCATCATGCTGAGCTATTTGCTTGTCTGAGACAGCCTCACGTAGTCCAGGCTGGCACTGAACCCCTTGTCCTCCTGTTTCTGACTAAAGTGTTGAGGTTATAGGTACATGCACTACTCCTGACCATACTAGGGTTCTTAAGACTCTCTGTGCACTTCAGAAACAGACTCTGCTAGAGAAGCCTTCTGGGTCAAAGCTAGAGGTGTAAGACTACTGCTCACACATTTATTGATGAGGGATTAACAATAAATCTCTGGGTAGGTTAACCCCACTGCTATCCTAAAACTGGCTACTACCAGGGCAGGTGAGGCCTCCCCCTGTATCCATACTTCTTTTCAAGACCTACTTACAGCTGGTATGGAGTCAGGGCAACACTTGGGTAATGTAGGGTTTTCCAAAGAGACTTATCTCACTCAAAACAAGTCAGAGACTACCAAGATGGCTCATCCAACAAGGGCACTTACCATCAAGCCTGAGAACCTGAGCTCAAACCATAAAAGGTACAGCAAAAGGAGAACCGAGTCCCACAAGCTGTCCTCTGTCCAACACCCATCGCACCATGTGTGCATTCCCTCCCAAACACAGAGACTTTTTTGTTTGTTTTTTTGTTTTGTTTTGTTTTGCTTTGCTTAAAAAACAAAAGGCCAAGTCAGCAGTCTAGTAGCTTACCTCCTTGGCAATAGTTCCTGTTTATGGAGTGCACATGGAATGAGACCCTCATAGGAATAGAGGCAAAAACAGATCAGGTCTACTTCAGCATTCCAAGAACTCATTATAGAATAGCAAAACAGATAAATAATCAAAATACAAGCTATTGGATCAATGTAAGTTGAGGTAAACATGATCTAGGCTGTGCACCAAGGAAGGCTGCAAACCTAAGCAGGCCTGGAGCACAAGAAAGCACAGAGCACACTGCAGTGGGTGGGGACAGAGCAGGAGCCAGGGGTTTGGAGACCACTGAGATCTCAACCCAATGCCTCACAATCAGATCTTTGCCTTCAGAACAGTTGTGCAGCCAGGATCCCACCATAGGACCCCACCCCCACTGCCTCCAGTTATGGATGTTCTTGGGTACAACTGTCAAGAAGAAAAGGATGCTTTCTGGGCACCTCCCATCCCCACTCTGGAGGATGTGTCCCATTCCAGAGCATCTACTCTTGCCTAAGGCCAGCCCCAGCAGCACCTGCCACACCAGTCTAAATGTCCCCAGATCATCTGTTCCCCAAAGCTAAGCTAACCAGGGTGGTCTGGATAGTACCTAGATGGGAAGAGGACATGGTGTGGCTTCCAGGCTGGTGGGAATCTTAGGTGGTGGCTAGTGTAACCATCCACCAGTGACTTTCCAAAAGAGTGCAAAGGGCAAATTAGCCACTCACCCTGGTGGGAAAGCCACTTTCCAGGGGAAAGGAGGACATGACAGAAAGCTTCAACATCATGAGCTGGAGTGAAAGGCTGAGGAGAATGGACATCTGGGCAGATGGGTACCTGCCATAAATGGCCCACCTGGATCAGATGGCAAACACTGGCTCTGAATTCAGGAGCAGCTCTGGAGACCTCATATCTGGGTTAGTCAGCCTCAGGACCCATTCAAACACCCATGCAACCTGCAGGCCCTTCTCCGGTCTCTCCACAACAAAGCTGCCCAGGCTTCCTCAAGTATTTCCTTCCCCTATTTCACTTATGTGTAGAAAGGAGGTCTTTATATGAAGGCACAAAGGCTCAATATATCTCAGCTCCAAATTAATGTTTCCTGTCACCTCTGCTGCCATGCATGCCTGACTGGTGATTCTACCACAGAATGCCTGGCAGGGCACATTATAGGAGAACAGCCATAGATGGTGTCTCTGCAACATTCTGAGAGTTAGCCCTCTCAGGAGCTGCACTCCCTCCACCCTGACAATAGCTCTTCTAAACCTCCAGCAATTATCAAAATCCCAGCTCTGTAAAACCGGGTCAGTGCTAATCTGCAGACAAGGTAGCCAAGTACAGTACAAGCCCAGATAAGGACACTCAGCCTTGGCCAGCCTATCTTCTCTGTCCTTGATGGGAAAAGCATGCTTTACTTTGCAGGACGGAGCAACATTAACATCTCAGGAAGCTAAGAAAACCTGACCATAACAATTCCTTCCAAGCTGCTGAAGTCCTCAGTGCTGCAAAACAGGCCCTGTTGAAAATGGAAGTACAAAGAGCCTGAGTCCCAGAAGCCCCATACTACTCCACACTACTCCCAGATCGACTCCAAGTGTCCGGTTGCCAGGCATACTGAGAACAAGAAGGAAAGGGAGATGCTGGGGAATCTGGGGCCAACTGTACCACTGCTGTCCCTGGGGACAGGTACTCAAGCATCACAGACTAGAGTCAAGTGAAAAGCCATGCTGGGCCCTAACCACTGATTGGGCCTAGCTTTCCCTAAGGGCCTGCATGAACCAGCAATCCCAGAGCTCCTCTCCCAGCAGCCCTTACCTCTGTACAGAAGGGGGTAAGCTGTGGGTGGACTACAGGCTGGACATACATGTGAAAGGTAGACTCAATTTCCATGGTCCGGCCATTTAACTTCAGGATGGGGAACTCAATGATTTCCTAGAACGCAAAAGAGACACAAGAGAAGGTAAATTATTCTGATCAACCATTTCAAATAATTATGCAAAGGCAAGGAAGAATGAGTGTTTGTGGCTCATTCCTTTTGCCAGCTCAAACCCAAGGCTAGAAGAATCACGTGATGTCAACATTTATAATCCCATTGCTCACACTGCTAAAGCCTTCCCATTGTTTTAGGGAAGGAAGACAGTGGTACACTCTGTCTGTTTCCCTCACAGAGGCCCATTTGGTGATCCTCTAAGACAAAGAAAGGCCTTCCATCTCTTGCCCAGGCTGCTGTCCTGAAATGTTTGACTCTCCAGGTAAGCAACCGGACATCACTCAGCATGCAGACTTCCTTGTATGATGCTTAAACACTGCCAGTGGTGGAGTGGGATTGGGGGGAAGGGGAGGATTCGAGGAAAAAAAAAAGTAACCAAGAAATAAACTCCCAAAATAAAGCCAAGGGGACATCAGAGAGAAGAACGTGGAACACAAGTTAATAGAGGCCTCCCTCCCACCTTTCCCTTCAAGCACTGCACACTCCCCTTTGCCTGCCCCTACCCGCCCAACCGCTTAGCAAGCCCTTCCCAGTCCGCTGGAAGGTAATGGAAGAGAAGGAGGAGGAGTGACAATTTGTTTGGTGTCTCTAAGATTAATTTGTCTCCGTTATTTAATAGAGATGCACAGCACCAAGGTCCTGGTGTGCAAACAGGCTTGCAGAACGCTGGCTGTGCAGCACGCCTCATACATCGTTCCTGGAAAGGGAGGGATGCACCAGAGGGGGGAGAGGGCAGGAGAGAGCACACGCACCAGAGAGAAGAGGGAAACCAAGGGGAGAGAATAAAAAAATATATTGCTTTTTAATATTCAAAAACAGTTTGCAAAATTTAATCAAAGCAGAGGAAAAGCTAACATTTTTACCACTTTGACATTTTTATTAGCGCTTTCATAAATTTTTAAAACATGAATGGAATTAGTTTACAACACCCACACACAAAAAAACTGCCCTGAAAACATCTGGAAGAGACAAATAGGAAATAATAAAAAAATAAATAAAAGCAAAATCTTCCAAGTAAAATTAGCATGTGAAAAAAGCCTGCACTGCAGAGACAAAAGGGAGTTCTGCCCACACAGGGCCCCAACCATCAGCTCCAGAAGCGTGCCTACCCCAGAACCCCAGAATTCTAGAGAAGAGTCTCCTAGAATCATCAAAGCCAAAGCAGAGACAGCCTGGAAGAGCAATATAGAAACCAGCACTGCTGACTACTCCTAACCACATTCAGGGAATCAGTGCAGGAAAACAGAAAGTGGTCAACTGCCTTACGTCCCAAGGAAGACAACTGCCATCCTTGTGAAGTACACCCACTGACATTATGGACTTACTGTTTTAAATATTTATCTCAGTCCAAAGCACAACAGTAAGGGCGAAAAACAAATCAATGCGGTTAGACTTCGTCTCAGAGAAATGTAAAGCTCTGGCTGCCTGGTCCCTCTAGAGCAGTGCCTCTCAACCTTCCTAATGCTGTGACCCTTTAATACAGTTCCTCATGGTGTGGTGACCCCAACCGTAAAATTATCTTTGTTGCTACTTAGTAACTGTAATTTTGCTACTGTATGGATATTAATGTAAATATCTGAGAAGCAAGATACTGATATGTGACTCCTGTGAAAGGGTCATTCGACCAGACTCATTAGCTGATGGGAGCTTACCTGGTCCCCAGAGATGAAGAAGCTGAAGAGAACTTATTACCAGACACAGGAAGGGCAAAATGGCTGCAAGGTAAGGGCAAGAAGGCCTGGACTGCTCCTTAGGCCAGCTGAAAGACACCTCTTCTCCCCGTGGAGTGAAGGACTCATTCTCTAACAGGTAAGCCTTTGTTCCCATAAGGTACTATAAAGCAGGCCAAGCCAAGGGGAGTTTTGCTATGTAAAACTAATTTGAGCATTCACACATATCCATACACACTGTTCCTAAAAATTCACATATCCACAATTCCCAAGGGCTGTGGCTTAAGAGTCAGACCCCCCACTATAACCCCTGAATCTGTAGTAAATCCTTCCTCCCCGACTAAATAGGAGAAACATTCCCCCCCACCCCTAGGAAAGTGCTCCACAGCCTGGTGAGTTTGGCTGCCCTGGTGTCCAAGGAAACAAATACAGCAGCTCCTCACTAACAATGTTAGCTAGGCCCGAAATGAGATTTAACCTGTGACACAACTGTACTTTTCATTTAAACTTTCATTTGGAAAGAAACAGTGTTTGGAGACCTGCAGTTTGTCCTGCTAATAAAGACAAGTGTTGGGACCTTTAAGGATGCCATTCATCTTTGGCTTTTATTAAATTCAATTTTCTTAAGCCTGTGATACATTATGAAATTAGGAGTTGACATTCCTCTGGAAACAAAAATATCTATCAAACATAAATAGGGGGGGAAAACCTCTATTACCAAGAATGTATGGCTTAAAGTTGATCTCTTTTTACTTTTTTACAAGCACACGGTTTGTTCTAGATATGTGAAATGCTATTACAAATCTGGAATTTCATTAGTATTATAAAACAGAACGTGCTTCGGCTCTTGCTCTGACCATAACTGTATCAGCTTTCTCAGCAGGCTTTAAAAACTCAGGTTGGGTCTCCCACTGAAACTCAGCATTCAGACTCTCCTGCTAATGGTTTCTTCACTCACAGGGACACAGAGCTAGTAGCCAGATTCAGTGACACCTTACTAAGACCTGTCTCAGCTCCTATGGGGGAAAAGAAGAAGAAAAATAAAGAAAGCAACCCCCAAAATGCCTAAACCCAAGGCTCAGAACACATGTGATCGGCCTGTCAACAGGGCCTAGTCCCTCAAAAATCAAGAGGGACTCACAAGAGCCACATACCCAACATGGCCACTATTCTGGAGTCTTTCCTCAGAAGCATTAAGACCTGTAACAACATGACTGTACAGGATCTATTCCTTTGAACCACTGAGATCAAAGAGGAACTTGTGACAGAAGACTAAAGATTCTTTAAAACAAAACAAAACAAAACAAAAAAATTGTTTTAAATGGAGCTGGAGAGATGACTCAGCTGTTAAGAACATGTACTGCTCTTGCTGAAAACCTGAGTTCAGTTCTCAGTACTCACATCAGGTGGCTCACCGCCACTGTAAGTTCAGGGGATCTGAAACCTCCAGCCTATAAGTGCACTTGTACTTATATGCATATACTCACACACACTCACACATAATTACAAATAAAAATTTAAAAAGAAGATCCTCTGAGGGGTCAGAGCAGAAAGACCTTACTGATAAC
The DNA here is from genome assembly GCF_011064425.1 of Rattus rattus. Taxonomy (NCBI): domain Eukaryota; kingdom Metazoa; phylum Chordata; class Mammalia; order Rodentia; family Muridae; genus Rattus; species Rattus rattus. The sequence continues at coordinate 41,185,401 of NC_046154.1, read as the reverse complement.
TTCTTTCCTTCTCATACTGTCCAGCAAGCCCCACATACTGGCTCAACAGCACAGTCATGGAGAAGAGTCCTCTGCATCAAGCTGCCATACCTATGCACCAGCTGTGCCTGAGCCACATCAAACATTTTTACTGATAATGGTCAAAGACACACACACACACACACACACACACACACACACACACACACACACACACACACACACACACACACACACACACACACACACACAGCTATAGGTAGATGGTATCAATTCCAACCAAAACTCTATGAAGATGTGTCTAAGTGCTAGCTTTTAGCTCTAGTTGCTCTCAGAAATGACAGCATTATCCTTGCCCCTCTTCCTTTTCCCTTTCCCAATTTTATAATTCCTCCAGAAAGAGGAGGGTTTTTTGATTTTCCTCTCAGGGACAGTTGTGTGCTTCTGCTCCAGAGGAAGGAAGACCCAGACTGTACTTATAAGGCCTCTTTCCAGCTTCTAGGAATAGCTCCATAATTCCTTTATCATCCTATGCCATTCACATTCAATTAAACTACTAAGGGCTACTATGCTAGACAGAGTGGAGTTTAAGAGATGAGTACCTTGTGCGTGCCTTGGAGAAGTGCTTGAATTAGTAAGTAGATATGAGCACACGATGGGACAGTGGAGGGACATACTGAGTGTTAGCCTTTTGTTCTTTCCCATTCTCTTATTTTAGGCTCACTAACCCTGGGAGACGGGTCGTGTATCAGCATCAGATCATAAACCAATACTCTTAAGCACCTACTATTTAGCAGACAGGCTAAGCACAGGCACAGGAGTAAGGCATGTTCAAGAGTCTGGGGGAAAGGAACAAAAGGAGATGCTCTCCAACATCCTCTGCCAGGTGGAGACCAGAATCATTCTGTTCCCTCTGCTTCTTGTTTCCTCTGTGGTAGACATTCTGCTAAGTGCTAACAGAAATTATCTTAACCCTCTAAACAATTTATTAGGTGGAAATCATTACTGTTGATATTTCACAATAAATTAAGGCTCAAAGATGTTTTGGTCCCTTATCAACTATGCTGCTAGTAAAGGATGGAGCTGGGACTCCGAAAAGGGGAGGGGAGGGGAAGAGACAGGTAGGACTGGCTGTTCTGTAGGGAACTCAGCACACTCCTCAACAACCCCATGGTAGCGTGTGTCAATGGCCTAGGCAGAAGTCCTACAGGGATGTTCCTGAAGAGTCTCCTCCATGCTGTAGCCAGACAAGTGCCACCAGGCGGAGTTCAAGAAGAGAGAAACCTGAGCCTTCAGTCTGCACCTCTGGCAGCTGCCTCTTCGGCCTCCCTTTCTCAACTTCTGTTGTATTCAACCACGGAGGAACTGACAAATAGGAGACAGAGCTAGTTATCTGTAAACCAGAAAACACTCTGCTTTCTGGGATTTTCCACAGGATCCAGGAGGTGATCTGCCTAAGATGACATGGTAAACAGTGGCGCAGGTTCAAGGCCAGATCCAGAGCACTCCCAGCAGTGTCTACTGGATTCATCCATTCTTTATGCACTGTCTCACTCAGTAAAATGCCAGCAAGGAAGCGCCAAGCAAATATCCATTTGCTTTTTCCTACATAAGTGAGCTAGAACACAGGTTTTAAGACCATTTGGTTTAAAACTGATCGACTAAGAGCCCCCGTGGTTCCCTTAATAAACAAGACAAGACTGCAATGGCCCTTCAAGAGAAAGTTCATGCCCAATTTGAAGATTATAGGAAATAAATCTGTTGGCTTTGTTTTTAGGGTATGAAAACTTCCTTCAACTAAATTATCTGTAGAGATTAGGTTATGTTTGAAGACAGTAGGACAACAAAAGTCAAGTCAGCAGAAAGGACTCAGGTGACCACTGGGATTGGCAGCAAGGGTTACTACAATAGTAGTCTATCCTATTTTCCCAAAGCACAAATTCTTCTCAACCTGAGCTGATGTTTCTGTGATCCTACCTGAAATACGGGACTGAGAAGAGCATGTTCATACCTTGCCCAAATGAATCTAAGAAGAGCGAACAGACATGTCCTCAATTTAGACATAGTAGTAAGTCATCTATCCCTTCCTTCTACCCCTGTACTAAAGGAATTGCTAAAAATCCAGAGGCAACCTAACCACAAATAGTAAACATACAGGGCTTATCCAGTGCCTATTAGATCTGGACATAGTCTGATATGGAGGTAATAACCTTCTGGGGGTGAGCGGGGGAGGCTCCTGCTCCCTGGGAGGAGCGAGGACGCACTGGGCATGATTTGCCTAACAGTTTCCTGGGGTGGGGGGCATTTATGCACAAGGAGCTTATTTCTTAAACAAACACTCGTGCTTTTGATTTACACCACAGCCTGCTCCTAAATAATTTATGGCGGGTTAAATTTATTGCCGAGCCCTGGCTGGCTGCAAATTCGAATTGCCAAATAATTAGATTTTAGGGCAAAGCTTATAAATTACCCGTCGATTTGTCCGGACTTGTTTGTCAGTTGCTTTGTGCTTCGGGTCATCTTTGGCATTTGGCTGTTTGGGTTTTAATTGCTGATTTACACTTTGACAGATGAGAGCTGATGCTCGAAGTTTCGGGACAAGCATTGGGGGGAGAAACCCCAGAGCTTCAAAAGGCTGATTTTTCACCTATATGTTCCCCTCCACCCATCTCCACAGACCCCCACAAAGCCATTAAAATGTAAAAACAAGGCTGAAAGTAGAAAGTGCTATTCTTTAAGGAGTGGGAGTACAGTCTGAATTATAATTTACCTTTACTAAAATCTGAAATAAAAACAAAACAAAAAACAAACAAACAAAAAAAACCCCAAACAAACCAAAAATGAGCCTATATATCAGTAAGTGAAGGAGATCAAGTGTTAAAACTGTATCCTCACCCTGGCATATACACACCTTCTCTCTACAGTATACATGACTCAATTTGAATATTTTTACATGTTCTGAGTAACGTCAACTGTCAGAGCTCTGCGAAGCTAACTTTTAGGGCAGCAAACAACGCAATCACCGTGGTTATATACATACATACATACATAAGTTTGTATTACAATCATGTAATTAATAAAAACAAGTCTCCGGTTATGCGAAGGGGGAGTTCCTTGAAGTCAGTTCTAAGTTTGTCGTGGTAGTAAAGCAGGGTAGAAATCTGACTTACCATTCCAGCACAGCCAGGGGCAGGGTGGGGCTAACAAATCTAAGTAGCACCCTGCATCTATCTGAAGAGTCTGCACAAAACCAAAGAAGTAAGGCTGGCCTCCCAGTCAGCTGCTATACAGCCTCCTATACAACCATGGGTCAGCGGTAATAATTCTACTAACTGCTGACATGTACGGCTACATGCTAGGCACTGCCTGAAGCACAGACATGTATTTTTAGTTCACTATATCCACCTATAAAGTCAGAACTATTACTAACTGCCCTTTGCCAATAAAGTGACTGAAGCACAGGGATGTAAGCCACTTTAGCCAGCATCACACTATTCATACTTGGTAGAGACAAAACTTAGTTCTAAACAGCCCAGTTCTGAAGCCTATGCTCTCAGTCACTATGCTATCTTGTCCTGCACAGAATAGCCTCTGTCTTAGCTCTCTTTACTGTGGAGGTCCAGAGTCCTCACTTTGGGGCTTGGACACGTGCAGGCAAATCCTGTCCAGTCATTCTTGTGATAAACTGCAGAAAAGTCATGTAACTTACTCAGAATTATAAGATATATCAGAGTTTGGTTACACAAAGACTCATTTTTTCCAATCAATTATAGACTGCCCTGAAGACACACTAGCCTGGTTAAAGGGATGAAGGATAGCAGAGTGAAGAAATGAGGCAGATGCTGGCCCACTCAGGTAATTGGGTAGGAGGCCAGAGAAGCTGGCTGGGCTAGGTCTCAGGAGACTGTGCTGAGAAATCCCATCACAGCCCCAGATACCACCTGTGTAAGGCTAGAAGCTTCATTCCTAAGGAGTAGCTCATGGGTTCCCTGCTCTTTGTCCACACGTGACAGCATGGCAGCTATGCTAGCAGGATAGACTCGAAAGCTTGGACAACTAGACCCATCAATCCTTTTCTCCCTGGATAGCTAAGGTGTTACAGCTCCCTAAACTGGCAAGAACCATTCCCTATCTTATGAATGAAAAAGCTAGTACCATAGGCAGCATCCCAATGAGAATCTGTTTAACATGTAAACTCCTGGGCCAGCAATGCAGCTGAGACTGTGCATTCAAACCCCAGCACTAAAAACAAACAAAATCACCAAAAGCACATAACTGTGCCTTGTAAAGAGCTGGTGTTCTTCCCAACAACAGATGCTTTTCTCCATCTTGCTTTGTTAGAATTCCAAGGTGGGGCGGGGGGGTTAGGTTCCTGTTATTTCTTCAAGAGAAACAAAACAATTTAGATCAGTGGTTCTCAACCTTCCTAATACTGTGACCCTTTAATATAGTTCCACATGTTGTGGTGACCTCCAACGATAAAATTATTTGTGTTGCTCCATAATGGTAAGTTTGATACTGTTATGAATCATAATATAAATACCTGTGTTCTCCGACAATCTTAGGTGACCCCTGTGAAACAGTCTTTCGGCTCCCAAAGGGATCATGACCCACAGGTTGAGAACTGCTGATTTAGAGAAACAAAGCAAATTTCTAGCTTTTACCACAGATTTTGTGAGCCCAAAGCCCTGGTGCTGGGGCCAGTGGTCCTGGCTTTAAGCAGTCATCTAGCTGATTCTGATGTTCACTGCAGTTTGCAAACCTCTGGAAGTACTCCTCAAACTGAACTTCAAACTGAAGTCTTGTCAAAACTGAAGGTCTTATCACACTTCGAATCTATTTAGCTCTGTGTGGCCTGACACTCCATTTCTAACAAGCTGGTAGATGGTGTAGACACTGATAGTTCTTAGGTCACGAATGTCAGGCGACTTTCCCAAAAAATGCCTTGCCCAAATGGCATGTGTGATCTTGAGAGACCCTTCCCTGCTCTGCCCTATCAATCCCGTTCATCTGACCAGTTGGCTTTTCAATGCTGCTGGTGCTCGGAGATGCATGGGGGAAGTTAACATGGCAACAAACGAGACTTGGTCCTGAACTAAGGAGGGACGAGATCAGGTCAGAGCCTTAAGCTCTATAACAATCTGGGAGAGCAGGATTCTCAACTTTCTACCAGTTGTCATTAGTAGCTACCTCTTCTAAGTCAATGCCAAGCAGTACCTCAAACATATCTCAAAGGGGCAGCCACCTACCTTATCTTAAAGGCACTTACCTGTAGTTCTTGTCCCTGTATGCCCTTCATGTGGCTCTTTAACTCAGAGTCCCCATTATGACACCTATAGATTGTATATTCTCTTCCTTACCAAATCACTTAGCACCACGCCTCCCATGACGAGCACTCTCCAAACTTCTTACCCAGCACAACCGCCTCCACTTCCCCCATCACCACCGTAACCCAGCCTACTAACATCTCTTAAGTACTGTGTTTTACAGGTTTTTCCATGTCCACTTTTAGATCCTTGGAACATCTATCTTTCGTTCCCAGGGACTGTAGCTCCTTCTGTTTTCTCCTTTCACTCAACAACACACAAAAAATCCATTTCTGGCTTACGAACATTGCTTTTACCCTCCCCCACGCACACTGCACTATGAACTTTTTTTGTTTTGATTTGATTTTTATTTTCCTGAGATAAGCTCTACATGGCTCTAGCTGTCCTGGATCACTAAGCAGACCAGGCTGGCCTCAAACTCACAGAGCTCTGCCTGCCTCTGTCTTCTGAGTGCTAGGATTAGAGGTAAGTGACACTGTGCCCAGCTTTTACTATGAACTCTTTACCTGTAGCAATATGGGGATTTCCAAATAAGAGTTCCTGCCACAATTTAGCCCTTGGATGAGCTCTTGGCTAGAATGGCTCCCCAGAACTAAACACTGAGCACAGCCTCCAGAAGAAAAGCAGAGCCACCCATATAACAGCACTGTTCTACTAACCAAAAATCGGCATACCTCCATTGACGAACCGTATCATCTGGGACCAGGACCCAAGCAGCAGACGATTCCAAGGTACCTCTACTGCACTGCCAAGGATTCCTGAAATGAAGTCTCATGCAGAGACTTCTTCTGATTCTCTCATTGCCTGCTTGTCATTTTCTGTAGGCTACCAGCCTTGGGGGAAGGGAAGCACTACTGTCAATCTAGGAACACTCACATCATGGGTTTTTAGGCTATGGCTCAATTTTTACAGCTAGAGCTCAGAACTCATCACATAAATGTAATGCTGTGGGGGCTTTTTAGCATCGGGAACACCAAGGATTAAGAGGATAAAAAATAATCATCCCAATAGCATCTTAATCAAAATGATGCAGAATCCTTTTTTCCCAACAAGAGACAGCAGAGAAAGCATCTCCTAATATCAGTTTTCTCCTGTCAAACAACTGAGACAAGTCTGTAGGAGAAATGTAATCAATAGGAGGGGTCCAACACCCCGGCTGACACTCCGCACTATACCCTTCTCCTTGACTTCCGGTTACCTCAGCTCCTCTTCACTAACCCTTCTCTTACACTCCCTATTTGAGGGGTCTAAACCTCCCAGGTCTGTTTAGGGTGTGCCCTAGCAGATCCAACTGCAAATTCCCAGTACTTTCTGTAGAAGATGTCCTATCATTCTCCGGAAACTACCTTTCTCTTGAGATCTAGCATTCTACCCAACTGCTACCTTCAATGACAGCTGACATCCAGCATGGCTTCCCTAAGAATTCCTCAGAGCCTCAGTTCTTGAGCTCCTCCACCCCCAGCAGCACCATTCCTTTGCTGACTTAGTTGATTTTGTCACATCCAACAAAAACTAATTTTTTTCACTTTGACCCTCACCCTTTATGTCCAGACTGTATTGATTCAATAAAGCTCTTCCAGACTTAGTCCTCTCACTTACAAGCATCCCAATAGGAGCTTCTAACTTGAATGTGAGAAAGGATATGTAACTAATACAAACCATCCAACCAACTCAATGGTGAACCTCACAATGACCTCAAACTCACCTATCACCTGTTTACTCATTTTCAACATTTTGACGAATTAGCCTAAAATTTCCCTGCTCCAAGAACTAAGCCAATTCAACATATTTTCTTCTGCTAAAATCCTGTGGTTTGGGGTTTGTTTTTTTTGGGGGGGGGTTGTTAATCCCTGCTCTAACAGTTGTGGGGCCTCAGGCCTACATGGCCCTTGGGATCTCCTAAATTTCTCACAATATGAAGCCTGTCTCCCCCCCTGCAAACTGAGTTTGTAGAGGGCTCCCACCCGTTGTGGGCGCTACACCATGCTTTCCTGTAATGGCAGTGCACTGTCTGTTGGTGGTTGGTTACACATGCTCCAACTCTCCCTGACTCAGCCCCTGGAGAGCAGGAACTAGTTCCTACTTAGCTTTGCTATCCAAAGAGCAAAAGAGGCTTTCTCATTACCTCCAAGGTGGTTAAAATGAGCTCCTCCCCATTCCTTTGCTGACTGAATTGGTTTAGTCACAGCCAACAAAAACCTAAAAGGCAGCTCAGTGTCACTGTTACTTAGCAGTCCCTGATGTCATTTGCCACATATCAATGCTCCTGTTCTTTGGAGCTCTTCCCTACCAACAAACTTAGCCCAGTGCCTAACAAATCTGCAGCCCAACAGCTGCCTGCGCCCTGGAGAGACCACCGGGATAATAAGAGGCTAGGGGAGATGCTTCCTGATTTGCACTAAATTATGTGGTGATTTCGTTACCAATGACCCAATGCTCCCCAAGGGAAGTTCCTGGCTCCACCCCAAGGCAACTCCACAGCCAAACTATACATCATGGCAGCTTAAAGGTATAAACCCTGGGGAAAGTAGAGAAGCAATCTGAATAGAGCAAATAAACCCATGTCGATCTTGTCTCTGCTAATGCCAAACACACAAGGCAGCACCACCATGCATCAGTGCTTCACTCCTGAAATGTATATTTTACTTCTACATCGCTATGTCTGCTCTAAATAAAAAGGGATCCCTTGGCTTTCACAGGAATTACAACATAACCAAGACACAGTGAAGCTTGTTCCTATTCAGGGAGACCTCGTGAGGAGCCACAGGGAGTCAGGATGGGGCCCATCCCTATAGGGACCACGAGGAAACAACAGGCTGATTGGGGGGCAGGAGGCACCACTTTTATGGAAGCAGTGACAAAAGGACAAAGGGTCTAGTGGGCCACCCCATTCTCCCTACAATTACTGGCTAGTAATAGTGGAATTCATTTATAGTGACCCTGGAAAAGATGTGCTAAAACAGAAATATAACTGAAAAGAAAGGCAATAATTGTTCTGATGGGCAGGGAAAAAAATTATTCGAGGAGTCAGGAGCCTGTGCAAGAACACTTACAGCTCACAGAGTCGTCATAACTCAGCCCCCTCAAGCATTTTGTGCTCTGCTTATGGTGTTAACTTTAATGTCTTAACATATAACACCATCCACACTAACACAAAATACTACACACGCCAGATGAGGCTGAGTTATAGTTGCTGGGGAAACATAACTTTGAATTTCCTGATTTTGGTGCATTTAATCTCAGCCATAATGTTACATTAACGTCGGTTTTGCATTTCATTTCCCAGTTTAGAATAGCATCAGCATCTCTCGCCTGTTTGTAAAAAAAAAAAAAAAAAAATGCAGGCTGACTGAAGCTGAAGACAGGGAACAAAATTCTAACAACTGAGCCCTGCCCTGGTCCCTTCCACGTGGAGAGGCTGCAAACACAGGAAAGGAGGGGAAAGGGTATTTTTTTTTCTATAGGGTACTTTCTTTTTGACCACTTAGAGACTGCATGAACCAAAAACAGAAAACAAGAAGGCAATTATGGAGCAAAGAGCAATTCCTGGAGGGAGGGGGCTATCTTTCAGCCTCAAGGGAGGAGAAAGAGAATCAATATAGTTTGACTTGTAGTGATTTTAACCAATTTGCTGTAAACTTTTCTACAATGTCTCCTTCACAAAAAGACCTGTAATGGTGCCAGTTCCAGGTCCTACTGAAATACTTTAAGTGTCTTTCTTCTATATTAGTTCTAGTCCTCAGCCATCACCAACCCTGTCCCCTATCCTGCCCTCCAAAATAAACTCAAGATCTGCACAATTATCTATACAAGAAAAACTCATTTGGTCATAATTCTAACTCAAATGCAGATAATATTTCTCCAAGGTTTCTAAAGGGAGGTGAGGGTGGGGGCAACAGGCAAAGACCAACACTAGAAACCTCAACCCCGAAGGTCGTGGTTCTAACATTATGGGCGCTTAAATATAGATGAGAAGGGGAACAGGAGACAGGGCTACTTTGAAGCAAAGAGAAAGACTGCCCAGAAGACCAAGGGACTGATGCAGGCCCGGCAGCAGCCAGGACTTAACTCCCCACAAACAGAGAGCTGTGCTACCCCTCCTTCCCAAGCCACGAAGACAGCTGAGGTTACTTCATCTTCCCTACAAGCTGTGGCCTATACCTCATTTTCCTCACTTACATTTGCTTTGGTCTCCTCTGAACACTGAGGTGGTGAGAGAACTTGCCCCGAGGTTAAAGATGCACAATTAAAGAGCCACCAAAGCTTTCAGGCTGCTCTCGGGGCCCCAGGGTCACAGCAACCATCACATCACGCACATCCACACCAAATGAGCAAAGCAAACTCCTGCTAGAGAGGACAAAGGAGCCACTGTTCCCTAAATCGGATAGAAATTCACTTCTGTATCGAAAAGCAATTCCTAAGACAAGAAAAAAACCACATTTCTGAAATTTAGAGTCTCTAATACTTTAAATCATCTAAATTAACATTTGAGAGAAAAAATGTTTTCCAATGAAAAAGTCTCATATTAAATAACACTTATCACATTAATCCAAATAGAAACACATAAACATAAAATAAGCACAAAAATCACAACATGAAAACCTATTACTAGCAAGCCAATCCCCCCAATGGAGTGGATGAAGAAAGTCCAGTTTCACTTACTTGAACAAAGTACAAAAATAGTCAGTGAAAAAAGATGACAAATTGAAAATACCAGATGTTTTACTGTATTTATAGCCAATGTTATTACGCACCCAAGCACTAGAGAGTACACAACTATCAGTTTCTCATGGAGGTATTCCTTTAAGATAGTCCCAATAAGCTGACTCAAAGAAGTTTGAAAATGAGAAACAGGTAAGAGAAATGGACTCTATGCCAAGCCTCTAACAACAGGTCTCTCCTAGGCCAAAACTTGTTTCTGCCTCACATACCTGGAAAGTATGTCATGCTCTAAATTTTAGGGTCTAAAAGATCCAGAAGTGAGCTATGCAGAGATCTTGGAGTATTGAAAGCAAAAGAGGCAATCAGGAGAGTTCTAGTTCTATCCCTGGAACACATGCAGGTTTTCCCATAAAAAGTGTGTAACAGAACGGTTATCTCACACTCTGAAAGAAGGCGCATTATAGTCTAGTGATTGATCTTACTGTTTCTTTTGGAAGTTTCTTCCTACCACAATCTCAATCTTTCCTCTTTCCATTTAAATCTGGGTGGAGTTTTTGTGGCCGTTGTTAAAATACACAGCAAGGTATTATCACATTTCCTATAAACAAGAAATAGTGGCCTAAACTATCTTCCACTTACTTGCTCTCTTGTTAGGCTTGGTTTTTTGCCTATAGTCATTTCTGTGTCTCTACTAGGAGCTTCTCCAGTTTCCTCCCTTCCCTTGCTGACCATTCACCTAGGCAGCAGGTGGCTCCCTACAGCCACCTCTCTACAAGTACTATCATATCTGGGACTGAAAACTTCTCCCATCCATCTTCCAAGCTTCCTCTGAATTCTATCAGAATCATGACCTAGAGACCTTTAAGATTCTCCGTCCCCCAGATGGAGTGGGGCTGCCTTCCCTGCAGAGGCTTAATGAAGTTGGGCTGCGTTACATGTATCACTTTCCCTGGACCCTCTCGAATCCATCACTTTGTCACACCAACAAGTTAGATTGATCTGACAGGATTTGCTCTTCTTCAGAAACCCATGTAAGTTATTACTCAGTACCCCACATTCTTCTAGCTGTTTGCTGATTGATTATCTGACGATCAGGTCAGCTATCTTCTCTGGTATCACAGTAAACTAACAGGTCTATAATTTCCGAGATCATTCATTTGTATTCCCCTCTTCAAGATAAGCAAGACAGCAAATGTTCTCTCCAAGTTCTCTAAAGCAAAAGCTAGTGCTTAGCTAATGATGCACTTTAAGTGCCCTTGGAACAACATCATCAGGGTTCACTGATTCCGCAACAGTCTTTACTTAGATGCAGACCCTCGTAAATGAGCACCAAGCTCCTTACCCAGTGTGGGTCATGAAAACCTTGGTGCCTAAGTCTGGGAAGCAAGTCAGTAACATAGATGATTTAAATCCCTCCTGCATAATATCTTCAGTGTGACAATGGACATAGACAGACATGCCCTTGAAAGAAAGACAAAAGATGACAGTGACCAAGCAGAGATATAAATCAGGTTCCACCTTCAAGAACACTGGCGAGACCTTCCACAGGCCAGGCAAACCGAGCTACATAACTGTCGATCTTACAATCCAAGTGGAAAGCCGAGAAGCACATACACAAAAGCATGTTCCAGGAAGCAGCAAATGCCACGAGGAAGTGCCAAGCAAGCAGTTACGGAGATCCAGAGAGGATAAAGATGAAGCACATGCAGCAGAGGTGTGTTGGATTTACAGTCAGGCCCCACAGGGCCTACTCAGGACTGAGACTTAATCTACAAGGGAAATAATATGGATCATTAGAATCTGGATCCTGGATTTGCAACTTAACAGACCTCACAACCAGGATTCCCATCCAACACTCAGCTCCTCACACGGGCAAGAGCAGGAGACAGAAAGTTAAACATAGCTTGGAGAGCTCCTAAGCAGCACTCCCTCCCATCTAACTCGCCTAAAGTTCCTTCCCTTAGAGCAGCCACCATTCTTGTCTAGGAGGCCTGATTTCAAAGCCCCAGAGGCAAACCTCTAGTTTAACAGCAAACAGGAAAGAGGGAAGAGGGAGGAAAGAGGGTATTGCATCGGGACAGGCAAAACGACCTACATTCTACAGACATGCCCCAAGAGAAAACGCTAACCAACCATAAGAAATGAAGACTTCATCTTTTTGTGGTCCCCAGCAGTCCCTGCCTCCCAAGTCCCTATTGTGAGGTCTCCCCCTCAGGCCTCCTAATGAAAGCTACTCTCACCAAAGCAATGGATCTGCATATTCCAACAGTGCACACTAGAACCTAAGCACTGCTGTTGCCATCCTAGAGCCATGCACGCCCGGGTCTCCACACTTCAGTGAACTACCACACTGGCATTCAACCTCCCCTCACATACCCAGCACAGGCACCTCTCTGCTACTAATCCAGGCTCCCTAAAGATGGTACCTTAAAAGATAAAAGGTCTCCGTATACAAGGAAGGGCTTTGTAACATTTTCCTTTCTAACAGACTAGCAATGGCACCTGTTCAGATCTTCTAATGCTACATAACATATTCCACTACACCAAGTATAGGAGCACACACCTATAATCCTATCACTTGGTAGGATGGCAAGTTCAAAGCCAGCCTGAGCTACAGAGTGAGTTTAAGGACATTCTATCAATACTGTGAAATACTTTATAAAGGAAAAACAAAAAATCCCCAATGTGTGGCTTAAAGCATTAAGAACCAATTGTCCTGTCACAGTTCCTGTGAGTCAGGAATGTGGTGGGTGCTTGGCTGGCTGAGGGTCTCTCCTGGGATTGAAGTCAGATATCCAATAGGGCTATGGTCATCAGAAGGCCTGGCTGAGGCTGTCAAATTCAATACCACAACCACTAATATGACTGGTAAAGTAGTGTGTTGGCTGATGGGATTACAGCCTCAGTTTCTATACATGAGTCTCTCCGCAGTACTGTTTGAGTATCCTCATAGTGTGTTAGCTGGCTCTGCCAGAGCAAATGATCCAAGGAGTGAGCAAACTATTGTTTCTTCTAACCTAGCCTGTGACCTTCATCACACTGTCTCTACTACTACATCCTATCAATGAGATAGGGTTATCTATGAGTCAAGGTAAAAGTGTTAACACCAGGAGGTAAGGTCAGGCAGGGGCTGACTACCACCATACTCCTTAGAAAGACACACAGCAATGGCAAGAGAAAAGAAAACAGAATCCAAAGGAAAGAGGAAGGCTGGAGTGCAGCATTCCAATTCCCAAAAGCTGAGGCTAGGGAGAAACAACGTATCCAGTTTTCCACAGAGACTAGACTACATAGTTCTGCCTTGCCCTAGCACACCTATAACCAATCTACTAAAAGCCAGAAGATATGAGAAAACTCTGGGTCCCAAGAAGCAAGAGTCTTCTCCCTCCCTCTTGCCCACCCAACCTTTTCTGAAGCAATGATACAACAGTTACCTGAGGATGAATCTGTGGCTTGTCGCATGTGGCCTCAAAGTCCAGCACTAAAAAGTAGTGATACCTCTGGGGAGGGAAGGGCACCATTGCCGCCATTGACGCGCCAAAGCCGTGGGCCGCCAGCTTTCTGGTGGATATGGAACAGAACTCCGGAACACCACAGGGAGAAAATAAGTGGGAGCCCAGCACTTTTCTTGCTCTTGAAAGTAAATATGAAGAAAATCGAGCTGCTCCAGTCTGTAAAGGTGCTAGCATTGAACATCCAGAGGCATCTAAAACTTAGGGAAGGAAAGTTAAAAGAAAAAGAAAACAAAACAAAAACAAAAAACAAAAAACAAAAACAGAGAGCCTGGGTTACTTCCCTCCCACTGTTGTCCTGTTCCATCCAGTCCTCAGCACTCTCCATGCAACTGAGCCACTCCCCACTGTTTCCAGGCCTTTCTCTAAATCATGGTTTTTGTTACCAAAGTTTAAGGCCCTGATACTAGCACCTGCAGTGTTATTACTACAACTGTTTCCCAGATCTTTCTCAAAGCGACACACAAAATTAGCTTCCTTTGTAAATGGAGCACTAGTTCAAAAGAGAGCCGGGAGGACTTCCTCAGTCACTTCTCAGGTGGCAACAGTTAACTTTAACCCAAAGGATTCCAAAGCAGTTTGAGGTGACCAACTGCACTATCGGTCCTAGAAGCAGACTCACGTCCCTGAACACTCTCCTCAGCTCTGATACATCATCTGCCCCTGGCTTATCTGCCTGTGACCTGGTATCTCCACATGCCCTCTAACTTCTCCCAGCAAGACAGCATGAAAGCCAGCTGATGGCGTTCTGATGATTTCCAATCCACACTGGTAAGTAGCACCCTAGGGGAACGACAGAGCACAGCTGGCAACAGCCTCAGGCGTCCTCATTTGCAGCCTTGGGCCTCACTCTCTCCTAGAGGCACTGGATAACTATGAGGCCTTTTAAATAGGAAGGGGAAAGAGAAAACCCAGATGTGGCAGTAATGGGAGTATTCCTAAAAGTCTAGTAAAGTTTTCTGAGGAACATGTACCAAAAAAAAAAAAAAAAAAAAAAGCCCTGAATTATTTTTCCTTTACATTCTCTCTTTAAATTCGCACATATCTGGCCTCCGCTGAGGGCTAACTAAATAGAAAACTCAAAGCCTATGTTTTACTGACAAATAACCAGATCTGTGAGAGAGGGTAACAAGGCAGCAATGTAGAAACATGTCCTTCCCCGCATTAAACTCAATATGAAGTTTTCCTCAACTTTAGTTCTCAAACAAGAAATCTCATCATTCCATACACAAACTGCCATCAGTCTATGCTTCCTAATGCCACATTCCAGCACAGCCAAAGGCTTGCCTCTGACTAGCTATACTAGTAGACACTGTCTCCCCACGTAGGATAGGAGGACAGCACCCTGTGACGCACACTCCGGTACAATGAGGTTACTGTCACCTGAACAAAAGAGTATAATGCCAAGGATGACTTCTCTTCCCAGCTCTCTCCTGACTCACTGAAAACCACGACCACTTGCCTGAGTACCTTAGGATACACACTAGTGTGACTCCTGTGTATTCTGTATTGAAACATGAAATGTCTTAGAATTACCTGAAGACTGAAAAGGATTCTTTCATGGCTCCTACACAAGCCCAGCACTTGTTTTTACCATTGCTTTACAGCCTACCCCAAACCTCAAAAGTCCAAGGCAACAAAAAGGCAAGCTTGAGTTCACTATGTAATCGTTTGCAAAAGCAAAAGGAACAATGTCCCTTTGAAAACCAGAATCCCAAAATAAACCCATTCTATCACTCACTTATCAATAGTACAGGAAAACTTCAGTGGTAAGATGATAATGGCTCTGTTATCCATTCTCGTTTAGAAGCAAAGTCCTTCTGGACCTTCGACCTCCTCTAGCCAGTTGAGCCAGGTAGAAAGACTTTTGAAACTCTTAATGTGTCTATAGTATACATAGTATATAACTCAACTAGAGTCTGCCTGCCATATACAACAAGCAACTGTCTTGACTAACAAGGACTTCCTGTTTGTGTTCTGACTTCAGCACTTGGCCATGGCACCATGGCACCATGGCACCATGAGCATGCTCTATTTTTCAATTACGTGCCTATATAATGACAGTAATAATACTATCTACTTCTAAAGTGAGAATGGAATGAGAGCAGAGGTAAAAACATCAAGGGCAGTCAGTGTCTAGTGCATAATGACTCAGAGAGTCACTAGCTTATCATCACAACTGTGAAACTGGCTCTTCCTTCAGTGAACAAGGCTTACAGAGTTGTCTTCTACATTCCTATAATTCTCTAGACCTCCCAAAGGGCAAAACAGACATATCCTATTACGTCCTTCCTTGGACAACACACTGATAGCTAGAGGGCCTCCTTGCTTACAGGCTTGGTTTTCCCACCTGACTTCATACACATCAGAAGAACCGCTTGGAAGAAGTCTTAAGAATAGACATTAGGGCCTGGAGAGATGGTTCAGCATCCGAGTACAGGCTGCTCTTCCAGAGCACCTGAGTTTGATTCCCAGCATCCACACAGTAGCTCACAACCATCTGTAGCTCCAATCCCAGGAGATTGGATGTCATCTGGCCTCTGCAGACACTGCATGCACATGGTGCACAGACATACATGCAGGCAAGCAAAACACACACACACACACACACACACACACACACACACACACACACACACACATATATGAACAGACATTAGGATTTCAGGCCTCCACATATGAATACTAACTGGGTTCCATACTGCTCTAACAACCAAAGCCAGATTAAGTCACAGGACGGTAGGTAATGCTTTCTCATCTTTTTGTAAAACCTCAACTCTAAAACCTTAGCTAGAGGAAAGAAAAACAAATATCTGCACCATTTGGAGTTGGGAGAAGCAGAAGGGTCTGAGATGAAGGGTAAGAACGCAGGCAGGTGAGAAGGGCATCCATGCAGAAGTGGCAGGTGCACTGTGTAGACTATGTCTGAGCCTAGAGCAGCACATGCCAAAGGAACTGAGTAAGATTCATGGGCAAGACAAAAAGGGCTCTCCTTAGAGAGGGGTAAAGGGCCAGTAACAACTGCAGCTACATACAAAAAGGATAAGCAGACAAAAAGGTAACAGAAACCAGGGTTTCCACAAAAAAGAAAAGAAAATCTTTGGTGTTGTTTTAGACTGGACAGTAAGAATCATGATTTCTGGTATAGACATGGTGGATATGGATATACAATGTAGCTGTACATAGAAGTATGATTACACAGAGGGGGAGGGAGGGAGAGGGGGAGGCGGGAAGAGAGAGAGAGGGGGAGAGAGAGAACGAGCTAAGGATGAGCACAGCAATGAGCACACCTCACACACCAGTGCCTTCCAAATACCACTGTCCACTAAAAGAACCATTCTCCTTGGAGAAATGCTAAGAAAAGTACAAGATGAGCCTAAGATATCCTACAAGAAAGGAAGGAATTCTCAAAGAATAGCAGAAACAAATCAAAAGGACTCGAAAGCCACCTTGAGGGGACTCCTGCTGGCCAAAAGAAGATGGTGGTAAATGACAGTGCAATGTCTAAGCTTGGAGACCACAAGTCCATAAAGATTCAATATACAACTAAAATCTACAGAGGGATATAAAAATGATTTCAATGTATTTCTCCATAGATCCCTTATTAGTTACTGCAGGAAGTAATTTTAAAATGGAAAAGATGAGCCAACATCATCTTACACAGCTGGTCAAAAATAAGCATTCCTGCTAGATGTGGCGGCACACACCTGTAATACCAGCACTCAGGAGGCGGAGACAGGAACACGAGGCCAGCCTGGTCTATACAGTGAGCTCCAGGTCAACAAGGGCTACACGGTAAGACCCTTGTACCCCATCCCAAAAAAGGATCAATAATGGGAAAATCAAGAATCATGCCACTTGACAGGCATGAATCATTTTTGATATTCCTGCTGAAGAGGCATAATATGAGCCCACCTGTAAGGAAGTACTAGACAAACCTAACAGAGGAACATTCCACACAATAACCAGTCCATAGTCTTCAAAAGTATCCAAGTCGTGAATGTCAAGGGAAATTTATCAGGAAAAGTCTAAAAGAGACTACAGATTTGATAACTAAATACGACCCACAATTATCACCAACCCCCTTTTGCTACAAAGAACATTCCTGGGACAATTAGCAAAACTTGAGTGGGATCTGTAAACTAGAGAGAGGTTAACATATCCATGTTAACTGTCTGATTTTGATAGTTATATTGTAGTTAGGTAAGAAAAGTCCTGTTTATAGAAAATATACATCAAGTATCCTTAATAATGAGACATTAGTTCAGGAATTTAATCTTCAAATGGTTCAGAAAAGAAAGCATTGTATTGCACTTCCAATTTTTATGTAAATTTAGGTTGTTTCCAACTTTTTGTTTTTTAAAATACTTTTAAAAAGCCTGTGCAAGGCTAAGAGTATAGCTCTGTGGTAGGGTACTTGCCTACCATGCAGAAGGCCCTGGGTTCAATCCCTAGCACAGTAAATTAAATAAAATCCATGTGCAATGTAACTTTAAAAACTGAATATGAGACATATTCTAAAAGGAAGGAAGGAAGGAAGGGAGGAGGGAGGGAGGGAGGGAGGGAGGGAGGGAGGGAGGAAGGAAGAAAGAAGGAAGGAAGGAAGGAAGGGAGGAAGGAAGGGGCTGCTCTCACAGCATCACATCTCAGCCACAATGCTGGAGTCCCAACTGGAAAAGCCCTTTAACTCTCATTCTGAACTTACACAGCCCCACTGCCCGCCCAGACTCTCAGAAACATCCCCTTAGCTCCTGCGACTGCATCCAGCCTGTTCTTGGGTCTGCTAGCAACTTGAGGATTTTTCATCGATGTCTTTATACTTTAATTACAAGTGTGCGGAATTTAAGTCTATAGCTCCAACATCAACTAGGATTTTGGTATCTGGTCAAGGGGAAGAACTCAAAAGAATTTATGATTCTCTGTATTTTTAATTAGAGACCAAAATTTATTCACATTTAGCCTCAAACATCTTTTCTGTATGGTAAATTTAAAAGTAGTAAGCAGGCTATAGCAAAAGAAAAAATGGATGACTTTCATCTCAAAATGAAGGGCTAGCTCCCCAATGGGGACAGGAGGGGTAAGCAGGGACTGCCCTGAGGCCAGCCCGATTTGGAGAAACAGGCCTGCGGCACAGCCCCTGGAGGATGGTCTCTGTGCAGAGTATTTACACAACAGACACCAATGGTTCCTCTGCAGCCATTACTGTCTATCAGGTAAATAACACATGTGCCAAGACACACATTTAATGAGGGAAATAATATGCCTTTATAAAAAGACTCAATCTGTATTTACCTGAGAGACCAAAGAAGCACCAAATCACCAGATTAGTGGAACCACAGAGGAGTCGTTCTGGTGTCTTGGGTAAATAGACATTTTATAGCCTCCATTACTGGAAAGCGAAAGGAGGGAGGGAGGAGGTCATCCTTCAACATCCACATACTGGCCTGGGGAGCTTCAGAGATAGGACAAGCAGAGAAGCCATCAGAAAACATGTGGTCTCCTACCATCCCACTTCCCCAGCCACATACACTTGAAATCTCTGGGAGCACATAGGTCAACGCCATCTCTAGACCCACAGCACACCGCTAGCACCAGACTGAGAGACAGAACTACATCCCAAAGAAATTCCAACTGACTCAAGACCCTGGACCACCATGCTTTAGTTTCCCCATCCTGGGAAAAGACCCTTGTCCTAAACGATCTTAGCAATTATACTCAAATACCTGAGTCAGAGAAACAACAAAGACACCTGTCTGGAACCTATTTGGTCCCAGGTTTTGACTTAGGCAGCTAAAATTAGCCTGGGAAACATGTAAATAAACTGCATGCCTTCAAAAGTCATACTATTCAATCAAATGAATAGTCTTTACTGTCGCAGTACTTGTATGAAAATCACAGTCAAAAAGGAAGAAAACTTTAATAGGCAGACACAGGCCAGCCAGCCAGGGAGAAGCCCAGGAAGAGGAAAGACTACCTACACTCAGTAGACAAGAAAGATAAAATAGCCAGGCATGATGGTACATAACCTTCATCTCAGCTGGCAGGAGGGAGAGGCAGACAGATCTCTGTGAGCTGGAGGTTAGCCACATGGTGAGACCCTGTCCCAGACCAAAAAAAAAAAAAAGAATGGAGAAAGGGAGGGAAGAGGAGAGAGGAAGAGAAATAACAGAACCCAAGTCTCCAACTCCAACAGCACTGCTCACTCCAATGCAAGAAGCAGGCTTCACACTCATCTCTAAGCTTTTCTCCACTACCACAAGAGACAAGAACCCAAGTGCTCTGGCTGGCTTGCTAAAGGATACATGTTTATATAGAAGCCAAAAATTCCTGGCAACTTCAACAGTTTTTGATTGGTCCAGAGTGGGAAGGAAGCAGCAGGAACTCTAATAGGGTCCTTGTTTCAATAAAATACTCTCTTCTCTGTACCGTATCTCTGCCCTGGCCTACTGCTTCCGGGCAGAGCTCTCTGACATCAGAAAGACCTCTCAAACCGCCAGCAGTGCTAAAGTCACCAAAAGCTGTCAGGAACACAAATTCTGATACATCAATCAATCCACATCAGTAGCTCAAGGCGACCAAAAAAGCAATTCTTGAGGATCTGCCTGCTGTTTGCTAAACTACCAGCCATTCCCACTCACAAACTCCTTCTGGAAGCCAAAGTCCCGTAGCCCAGATAGCTCTTCACGACAAACCTTCCTTCCTAATCAACAAAGCTAGGAAATGAGGAAATAAGGCTTCCCCTGCCCCCTTTGTAGATGCATATACGCAACAGCGTTATCCAAATCCTTCCATTCTAGATAGTAAGCTAGTGTTGAAGCAGGATCAGGACAGCATAGTTACTAAAATGCTGGCGTTGGACAAACCTGTATTTGAGCCCTAACTCTACTACACATTCTTATGAATATTACCTGTATCTTTTCTCATTCAAGTCAACCACCCACTGTATACAGTGTTCTGCATACTAGCATATGCTCAATCAAAGAGAGTCACTATTGTCAACACATGACAAAGAGGAAAGGAAAATGCCTTTCCGAAAACCTATTACAGGCCAGGCACTATGCTGATAAGTTACATCTTTTACCTCGTCTAATCCTCTAACAATCAAGCAAAACAGTAACCATATTCCCGTCTCACACATGAGAAACTGAGGCATTCAATTTTTTGTGGACTCTACTTTCCTCTTCTGTGTCCAATAGGTCTTACTTCTCTACTCGATTGATTTCACTATTTTACAGGACTAATTCATATTGACTTCAATTCTTCTTTTGAAGTATGATTTTTAAGCAAAAATAACCTTAAGCAATAATAAAATCTAAACCATCCAGGTATAATTTTATTCATATATATGGAGAGAGAGGGAGAGAGAGAGAGAGAGAGAGAGAGAGAGAGAGAGAGAGAGAGAGACTGACTTTTTCTACTTGACCTTGAGCACAAAGCACCATGGGTTAGAATCACTGCAGTGTAGTGCACAGACCTCAAAGCCTCTTCCCATGTAGAAGCAGCATGACTGGCAGAAGCTTGACTCTTCCCCTTACAGAGTGAGATGCTCTGAAGAGGTGGAGAAACAGACAGCTCTTGCTCAGGTCCCTAGATGTGGCATTTCTTCCTACAAAGCTGGGCCTTGGCAAATGCTGCTCCCTCTATGTTGGAAAAGAACTGCAATTTTTCACCAGCAAATTAGCACTTTCTTTAAAGCCCAGCTAAACCCCACCCTTCTCGTAGATCTCTGATTCTTCATGATAAAGTTAATGGCGTCCATGTGACCCAGTAGCACAGTTTATTCAATTTCATGACTCATCTTCTCACTAGTTGGTGACACATTAACTGTCTCTTTTGCTACTAACAATTTTCAGACTTATGGGGAAAGATGGAGAGCAGCCACAGAGGCACACCTGTGCACCAAAAGGAGGCATCCATGCATGCATAAAAAGCAGACTTTCTAACTATTTTCTCGTCAAGTGCTTTTTTTGCATTTTAAAATTTCACACAGCTTGAAAGAGGAGCCTAGAGTTTTAATCTAAATGGCACATGAGTTTTGGAAATCTGAGAAACACAGTTGGTTTCTTAAAAGCAACAACTATATTTTATTCACTTCTTTACTCCCAGCACAGAGCCAGGCACAATTAAGAAAGTAAAGACTTGCTAAACAAATTAATATGCACAAAGCCATGATGCCAACTACTCTACAAGTAGAATATGCTAGAACAGAGAAACCAAAGCACACCAAACAGCTAGCTAGCTTCCCTCATCCCTTCTTTCCTTTTCTGCCCTTCTCAGAAGTGGGGGCAGGGGAGGGGGAGGGGAAAGAGGGGGAGAGAAGGAAAGGGGGGAGGAAGGAGGGAGGGAAATATATAAAAAGGGGGGTAGGGGGAGAGGGGGAGGGAGAGAGGAAGAATGAATATTGCTTTGGTGCGGGAATACTATTAAAAGGATTAATTTAGGGACCAGTGTTTGGACTGTCACATCCAATCACTGCACACAGATCTACAGCTTCCCAAATCAGGCTCATGCAGAAAGGAATCAATCGCAAGGACACAGAGGGTCTGAACAGGCATACTAATGGCCTCCTGAGGTGCCAGCGGCCAGCTCTGACACTCCCATAAATTATCCGCCTTTTGATTTTACCTGTAGCTGTGGGGCACAAGGCACAATTTTAAACATATCAAAGCAATCCCTCCTAACCCAAGCTTCCCCAAGGAATGTCCCCCAAAGGAGGAAGACGCTAAAAACAACAACCCAAAGGGAATCTGCTTCCCAAAAGGTCTAGTCCTCAAAATCATCTAATAAAACCCAACAGAACCAAAGAGACAAAGCAGGACTCAGCCAAGCAGACATGGTGGGGTACGCACCTCTCACTCAAGGGAAGAGAATCACAACAGTCAACTACACAAGTCCATCTGGAGGCGAGCCTGCAGCTTCAACAGTGCCTTACTGACGCTGTGACCCTGGGCGACGCAACTTAACCTTCTTTGGCCCCAGTTTCCTCACTTGGTAGCAAGGAAGACAGAGTGGAGCACATGTCCCACTTCCCATCATGGGAGGAAAGAGTAGAGGAGCCTTCCATGAATGTAGGGCAGTAACGTGACAACACTAAGAAATGACCCCAGGAGTCAGGCTAGCAGAAAGGGTGCATCTGTACTGGGAAGCTGCTTACTCTGCTCATATTTCTGATGGTGTGGGGCCTATGAAATTCCTACTATGTGCACATTTTCCACAATAAAAAATGTGTCTTGGGGATGGAGAGATGGCTCAGTGGTTAAGAGCACTGTCTGCTCTTCCAGAGTCCTGAGTTCAATTCCCAGCAACCACATGGTGGCTCACAACCATCTGTAATGGGATCTGATGCCCTCTTCTGGCATGCAGGTGTACATGCAAATAGGGCACTCATGTATAAAATAAAATCCTAAAAAAAATTTTTTTAAATGTGTCTTGCTTAAGTTGTAACTGTGTCCTGTAGGCCAACTAAGCTTTCACCATATGGACACAATGAAAAGTTGGGCTCAGAGTTTATGAAGACAAAAAACATATCACCCAACTACTTCCTGCTCTGTTCAGAAACGTAGAGGTAGCACCTGCCTTTAATCCTAACACTTGGAAGGCAAAGGCAGATCTCTGAGCTCCAGGCTGACCTGGTCTACATAGAGTGTTTCAGACCAGCCACAGTGACAGCCTGTCTAAAACTTAAAACAACCAACCACCACCAGCACCTCAACAATAAGACAGTATCAATACACTGCTAAGAGTTTTATCACTGTTGAAGCTTTAAAAGTCTTCAATGCTTTTAAATCCCACTATCTCCATTTTAGACAGCAAACTGAAGCCCAGAGAGGTAAGTCACTTGTCTGAGATCATTAGAAATCTGTAGGCTTCCCTCCATCACTGCAAATACATTAGGGTTTATAAGAAGAGGAAGAAAGAAGGAAAGGACAGAGTGGGATTCTCAGCTTTAAACTTTTCACACTCAACCAAAACTTTATTGGGCCCTCTGCTTGAGACACACCATCACACTGATCAGGCAGACTTTTACAAAATCAGGCATGGGTTATCAGTACGCTACAGTCAAGGAAAGAAGAAACTAAGTAGGACAAATAGAATGAGGACCACACCTTGACAACCTAGGAACATGGGCCAGTTGCTGTATACACAGCCAGTTCCTAGCTAATAAGCTAGGAGCCTTAAAACGAAGATCCCTTCAAGGGCTGCATTCAGTCCATCCCTCCTTCATAGAGCATAGTCCACTGTATGCCCACTCTCTCCCTTTATCTTTTTGCCTTCCAATCCACTCTTCACACTATCACAACAAGCTTTCTACAACACAAACCTCATAATTACAATCTTTTATTTTCCCCTTTTATCTCCGCTTTGTTATGTAGCACCGGCTGGCCTTGAATTAGCCACTCTCCTGCTTTAGCCTCCCACCTACAGAAGGATGCCACCACCCTGAGCTGCTTACAATCTTTTAACGGTTTCCTACTGTTCTGATCCAGATAGACAAACCATGGTCCATGAACCAAATTCAGATGCCACCTGCTTTTATAAATACACTTTTTTACTAGAATACAATCATGTTCACCTTCACAGATCCAAAGCTGCTGAAATGCTCATTACAAGCTGTACAGATGTAAGTCACAAACCTTTGTTTGAGTGAAGTGTTTAGCCTGTCCTAGAAAAGCTTGCTAACCTGTAGTCTTTCACCCCTCCGCCTGCCCATTCTCACTCCACCGGCTGACTGGACTTTCTAAGGCCCTCACCTCTGCGCACTGCTCCTGCTTCACTGCCCCCTGCCTTTTAACCACCCTGACCTGCCTCACACTTACCAAAGCTGACACTTCATCCCTCCTGTGTATTTACTTCTAGGTAAGGGGTGGATTCCTGAGAAGCCACCTCAGGGTCGGAAAGCTCACGGTAAGAACCGTGCAGTCTCAGAGGACTCGGTCCCTTGCTGCAGCCCTCATAGGTGCACCATCACTGCTGCACGGCTGAGGGTCTCACCCCTGGATCAGAAAGCTGTGGCTATCACAGGCAGTCTGCTTTCCCACCTTAATCCTAGCAGCCAGCAGTGTCGAGGCCTCAGTCAGTGAACAAACAACTTCCAAGTCCCTGGATATCAACCATCAAAGGCCCGCCTTTTTAGTCAGTCTAGGTGGAGGTAGGTGGGGACCAATCAGTCACTCAACGGTGACACAACTCAAACCCAAATCTGAAAGGTTTTGGTCAAATATATCACAAGAGGGACATGAGAGGTGGTCTTCCTGTTGAATTAAGATGAGTATTTCTCAGAATATAGGGCTCTCCCAGCCCTACTCAATAACCCTAAAGGCAAGGTACTCACTCATGAGGTGTCCATTAAAAAAATCATGGCTGAGCATGGTAGTCCATGCTTATCATCCCAGTCACTAGGTAGAGCCTGACGCAGGAGGGCTGCCAGTCTGAGGCCAGTCTGGTCAATTTAATTAAGATCAAACATAAGTGAGGGGGAAAAAGAAAAAGAAAAGACTTAAGAATATTGTTCAGTGCTGGCATGCTTGCCTACTGTGTTGCAAGGTCCTGGGTTCATTCCCCAGTACTAAGGAGGGGAAAAAAAAAAAAGCAAATCATGACAGAACTGAAGAGTCTAGAACACTCATCTTCTCCAACTCTTTCTCTAAAGATTTTGGTCAACTTGTTTCACTAAGTTTGAGCATATGCTACCTACCATACCAGAAGCTACAAGAAAATACACTCTGCACCAGCCCCCATCCCATGCCCACCAAACCCAATCTGTCAGACACTGATCATGCAACAGGGTTCTCACCTCTCCTTACTTCGAAGATGCCAAGACTGGCAGCTGGAGATGCTGACGGGTCTGTGAGAGCTGGAAAGCCCCAATGCTGTGGACAAATACACATCTCTGCAACAGGTATATTTCAATTCAAAGGTTTACATACTCATCAGTGGTCACTCTTCAACTCATAAACTCAAACTTCGGGATTTAGCTATTTCTGTGGAAAGACAATGGCCCCACAGACCTTTCAGATGCTATTAACTAATATTACGTGTGTGTGTGTGTGTGTGTGTGTGTGTGTGTGTTTTCATATGAATTATGGACTTCGTGTTCTCTAGTACAGTGTTCTCCTTAAGGAAGTTTATCTTCTAGAAATACCAAATACTCATAATATGTGAGCCTCAACTAAGAATGATGGTCATGAGGG
This sequence comes from Rattus rattus, assembly GCF_011064425.1. NCBI lineage: Eukaryota > Metazoa > Chordata > Mammalia > Rodentia > Muridae > Rattus > Rattus rattus. The sequence continues at coordinate 41,159,730 of NC_046154.1, read as the reverse complement.
TCACTGGATAATTTCAGAATCCTATCAGAAAAGCACACAAGGCTTGTAATATTCAGAACTCAGGAACTGGGGCCAAGCCAGGACTAAAGAGAAGGGTTCATTGCCACACACCTATAGGCAGTGACTAGAATGGAAACGCACACCAGGAAACACTTTCAAAACACTTTCAAGTTTACCTCAAATTCTAAAAGAAAAATCAAGCTAATCAAACCCCAAATCAAGACATCACGGAAGCCAATCACAGGCAGCACGTGCGGGAGAGGCCAGCCAGGGTTACACACCAAGGCCATCTAAAAATAAAACATTTTAAAAAGAATCAAGCAATATCTATCATATGTATCACCTAATTCAGATGTTCTAAGGGATGAGAACTCACAGACATGACCTTGTAAGCTAGTGAAGCCTTCTGCACAAACATCTACGATTGGAACCAATATAATCCTGTCTACCATTCCACACTTAAAACCTTATTCTACCCTGATCCCCCGGGAACAGGGCACTCCCCAGTTTACCCCATCAGGGAGTAAACTTCAAAATGAAATGGAATGAAAACACTTTTACTTGGAAATTTCAAGTTGAAGGAATAAAAACACTTTTACTTGGAAATTTCAAGTTGAAGGGAGCTCTTAGCAAGCTCTGGGACCTAACTAGCTGATTATTTACAGGATCTTTGGGCAGGAATTGTTAATGAGCTTTTAATTTGGAGTGCTTAAGTTGCCAAAGTGCTCTGAGCTCCAGTGAAGCACCACGGAATCCATAAAGGAAACCTTATCAATCACTTCCCGGCAGCTCCCTTCCCCCATTCAGCACCCGCCGACAGGCAGCCAAGTGGGTTTCTAACCAAGATCACAGGCACACATTAGTGGAGTCACACTCCAAGTCACTGTTTATAAATTGGCTTTTAAATGGTGGGGGATTCAAGTATAATATACTTAAGGTCCAAGACCGAGCCCACTAAAACAAGGTATACTGTGTATGATAAAGTCAGAATAAAGCTGAATTTGATGAAGCCAGTTTTCTGGCACAAACTCTACAGTCAAAAACCGTTCGGCCAATCTCAACCTACTATAGTTAAACAGATTAGTCTTTGGCCAATGGAATTCATGTTTTGCTGTCCTTATGCTGGGAAACTGATGATGAAATGCACTAGCAAATGCATACCACAGAAATGGTCAGAGACAATTGTTGGCCCAGTCATTGCAAAATCCAGCCTGAGGGACAAACTCTGTATCTCCAGATGAGGGGCCCCATACCCAGCATCTTCCAGGTCAACATGGAGCACCTGACATTTCACAAGAACTCAACCCCAGTCATGCTTTCTTTGTTTTAAGAAAACACCTGTTGCTGGGCCATTTGCAATAAAGGCATACAAAAAGCTACCCGGGTTAAGGCTCTTTCTCCCCTCTGTCCACCATTATTACCCATAGCTTGTGACTTAAAAGGAAGTAAAATGCTAATGTGTGCCTGTGCCAAGATGCAGAGGGGGTAATCTATTGATAATTCCTTAATCTGCTTTTACTTTATCTGGTCAAACCTCTCTTCTCCAGTAATCTCAAGCCAGGCCTTTTCATCAACTCACCCAATCTCTCTTGCAAAGCCAAGCTCCCCTACCGCCCTCCCTAGCTACCCCTTCGCCAAGAGTTATAACGTGCATCCAGGGTGAGCATCAGGCCAATATCCAGGCTGCTTAAGTGTGCACGCCACGACCCACACCCCGCATGCATCAACCAAGGCCCAAGCTGGGGGCCCTCTCGATCTCACCCACCCCAGGGTGTTGCCCCCAGTTCGGGCCCATCCAGGTCCAGGGGAGCGTAAGGGGAGGGGCAGGGGGCCAGGAGACCAGCCCTCCTTCCCAAGGCCGCCCCCGCCCCCCGTCAGCTGCCGGAGAGGCTGTCGCCATGGCAACGCCCCCTCCTCCGGGCCAGCACGGCAGGCTCTCTCCAGGTGCAGGCCCCGGCGTCTCCCTCGGCCTCAGCAGGCGCTCCGGGAAGTTGACGGCAGCGGGCACGGCCCGCGCCGCCTGCGGCGCTGGCCAGGCAGAAGCAGGGCCAGCTCCGCCCGCTCCCCACAGCCCGTTCCAGGCAGCCTCAACAGCGGCAGCCAGCACCACGAGTCCACAACACACCGACTCACCTCCGCGCACTCTGACCCCGACCGACGCGGTGGACGGGCGGGCGTAGTAGCCAACCGCTGAGCCCGCCGCTAGCGCCTTTGGCCAATGAGCTGGAATAAGGCGGGGCTTCTCGTCTCCAAATGCTCTCTCTCCCGCCGACATGCGCATTAAGGTGTGTCAAGATGGTGACCGTTGGCTCTCGGCCTTGTGGGACTTGTAGTTTGGAGGAGCCACGTATTCAAAAGAGAAGGGGAGGGTCACTTCTAAACAGTGAAAGGGATTTTTCTTAAAAATAAATAAATGATAATAATAAAATAATCCGAAAACTAGAATGGCCCAGAATGACCCAGATGCTCTACTTATTTTCACCACCTTCACTGTAGGCACTCGGTGAGTATGGGCTTAGGAGACATTCTCTTTAGGCGACACTTTCTGTGATTCATTGTCAACAAGTAATCGTTATCTACTTTCTGATGCGGGCCTGAGGGAAATCTGGAAAGAAGGGAGGCGAATTCGGCTAAAAAGAAAATGCTTATATTTCTGAAGGGCCTCTTTAAGGAAGAAGCTTCTGGCTTGTGGAGGCCCTCAGAGGAACTGTCAGGGTTAACAAGGTTTCTGGTCACAGTCTCTCCAGGCAGCTGAGAAGAACTTCACCTAAAACGATGGGTGAGTGTCTCCATCTTAGCTATGCTTCTCTGGGAATCCATGGATACCACATTACGAAATGGAAAGCATCAGTCCTAAGCCACTGGTGATTTTGACAGCCTCTCAGTCAGATCCACCTTAGGAGCCATCTTCAGTTACCAAGCTCCTCCGTCTGCCACCTGCTATTTTCCCTTAAGGCAGCTAATATCAGTTCTGGACCCTGCCACCTCTGAGGTCTTAATAGAATGGTTCCTGTGGCTGGAAATGCCTGTAATCCCCATATCAGAGAATGCCTCCTTTAATCTCATGCACATAATGGGTTAGACGGTTCTACTGTAAACCTCCAGAACTGATCACAGTGCTTTACAATTGTCTTGTCCCCTTGTCATCTCTCTCCCAAGGAATTGAAACTCGTTTAAGCTAGGTATTATTTCCATATTGTTCATGCTGCATGGCTTACACCCAGTATGGCGTCAGGCGTAGAGCAGCTATGCAATCATGTTTCTGACAAATGAAGGAATAAACTGGAGCAGAGAAAGACATCACTCATCCCCAACTGAGAAAAGGAGAGGCACGATTGCCTCTCCCCAATTCTTGGGACTGAAACTAGGGCTCCTTCCTCTTATCCTTACATAAACATTGACCTAGGACGGCCCATTAGTGTTTATAATTCAGAATCGGGCACTGTCTGTTGCTGATGGTTACATGGCAAGACAGACAAAAGCTGCATCCTCAAGAAGCTTTTCTATTGGAAAGGAAACGGAAGGGATGGACAATGAAAAAAATAATATAAAAAGTAAGATAACTGAGAAGCCATAAGACGGTATCTTCCTTCACGTTTCAATCGCTGTGCTAGAACACCATGACTAAAAAGGCAACTCGGAGAGGAAACAGTTTATTTCACTTATACTTATCACAGTCCATCACTGAAGCCAGTTAAGGCAGACCCTCAAGGCCCTGGAGGCAGGAACTGAAGCAGAGACCATGAAAGAGTGCTTCCTGACCTGCTTCCGGTGGCCTGGTCAGCCATTTTCTTATTACCCTAAGACCACCTGCCCGAGGTGGCACTGCTCACGCCAACCTTTATCCAAGAAAATGCCAGAAGATTTTCCCACAGGCCACCTCACAGAGGAATCTTCTCAACTGCAGTTCCTCAATTGAGGATGATGCTTGTTCGTTTCAAGTGGACCAAAAAACAACCAGGACATATGTCTAGCACCATTTCAGAGATCACTGAAAATTTAGTGATTCTGTTTTTAAATTACCCATATAAAACTCATGTCAGCCACTCAAACAACAATTTTTAAAATCAAACATTCTAACACAATACAATCCAAAGATGAGCTACTTTAACATTTCCACGATAGGGAAGAGTGCTGGAAAATAGTACACAAAGTTTTTTGAGACAGGGTTTCCTTGTGTGGCCCTGGCTGTCCAGAAAGACTCACTCTGTAGACCAGGCTGGCCTCAAACTCGCAGAGATCCACCTGCCTCTCTGCCCCTGCCTCTGCCTCTGCCTCTGCCTCCTGCCTCCTGCCTCTGCCTCTGCCTCTGCCTCT